>NC_080593.1:95828597-96021097 GCF_027887145.1 Ammospiza caudacuta | reverse complement strand
TCTGAGGGCAAGATATTGTATGACATTCATATGGTTGATGATCTCTCTTTCAAATAGCTTGGCTAAAATTTGCCGAATGGTCTCTTCCCTATAAAAAACACCCAGCTACCCTCTCATTAGTCAGTGCTGAAATCCTTTACCCACAGTACTAGATGCCACCAATATGTCACCGGAGGCAGAGGATGTTATAGTCTTAAAATGAGCAGTTCATTCTAAGTACTGATAGAAGAAAAATGAATGTATCCTACCACGCTTTCCTTTATTTCTGTGAGTTTCTGCCCTAACCAGGCACAGCTGCACTTTAATAATCTTTGAAGTAAAGGCTTTTCTTCCTAAGAGTGTGTGTACCTAATTGTGTGTGTGTGTGAGTGCATGTGTGTGTGTGTGGGAGAGAGAGAGGGAGAGAAGAGGCTTCAGGCTCTAGTGCTTCCTTCCAGGTGTCTTCGTCTGCATGATTTCATCTGTGAACCATAATCAACTTCCTTAATGAAATACGTAATTAACATATTATAATTGTGGTAAAGATGATTTTGACAGAAATCATTTTCCATATCTAATACTATGCTAATTTAATCTGTTCCTCACTCCCCGACATGACCTTTAGTGATTAAGTTTCATGGCAGAATTGTTTGGGTTTTTTTTTTTTCTTTTTGTGATGGATTGATTTAGCCACAGCAGTTGATACCCCTCTACCTCCATGGCTGTCATTTTTCTCTGTGCCTCTGCTACAAGAGGGAAACATGGTGATGAGTGGCTATATGGGGAAAGGATCTGAGGACTCACTGTGGGGTTTTGTTCTGAATAGGATTCTATAAGATGATTATGAAAAGATTTAAGGCAGAAGGTGATTAGATTGGCTACTGACATAACAAATTCTCCCTCTGGTAAAAATATCTATAACATATTTCAGCAGACAAAGAAGGTACAACTTGGTAGGCAGGGGAGAATGGAAAAAGCTACATTAGATGGTGTTTGTACATAACTAGAATGTTCATAGCCACTTAAATGTTAACTCTCTTTCCACCTTCATCGACATCGAGGTGCAATCTCCAGGAACCATTTTAAAATGAAAGTCATGTCACTGGCTCTGTAGAGAAGATTTTGGTAGCACATTGCTGCCTTCTGTCAAGGAGGCAATTTTCTGGTTGGCTCCTGAGAGCTGACACTTAGGGAATGCTGGAGGACTGAGCAAGTTTATCAGGCCCAGGTCGAAAACTGATTCTAGACAGAATATTAGACTCCCAGTTTGCTTCCCTACTGAGATGATTTACTTCAGATGACAACATGCAGAAAATAAAGAGGACCTCCGTTCGTCATGGGCACCCCCCAATTCTTTTTTCTGTAGAAGGGAAATGAGAGCTTTTCAGCGAACTACCTCAATCCTTGTGAAAAATCTGGGATCCATTTGTTCTGAGATATGGAGCCTATTTATTTTTTATGTGAAGGAGACAGACTGTGGATAATAATACAGAAGGTAAAGCTGGAATACTCATTTTCATGCCACTGCAGCATTGCTCCTGAGAATACATTTGCTGGAGTTTGGGCCAGCCTGCTTTGTAACTATCACAGGTGATTTGCCTTATATTATGGTGCAACTGAAAGGATCCTATTGCCATGAATTCTGAACCATCTTGAATTATTCTTTGTCTTCTGGGCATAAAGATTACCTTCAGCAATTAGTAGGCGGTTGTCATGCTAACCTCTCTTCCACCTCCATTTACTCCTGTCTTAGGCACCCTTTGGTTTCCTTAACTGTTAAATTTTTGTAGCAGAATTCCCCCCAAGATTCAGGATGCCCCTGGTAATGATGTGCACAAAGCTGAACAAAGCACTTTAAGTAAAATTTGTATCAGTGCGCACAAAATGGGGCTTTTGCCTCCATACACCCCCACCTGCCCCAGACATAACCCCCACCCTGCCCCTCAGACAGGCTGACCAAATCACAATCATGCCTTTACAGTGATGTATGACACCGCAGAATTTTTTTCATCACACATCACCTTTTGGCATTATCACTCTTACTTTTCAAATTTCTTATTCTGCTTGGCTATCTGCTTTACTCTTTGGATTATCTCCTGTACTCCATTTGGACGTGAGTTTCAAAATTTATCTCATTTGCATAATCCTGAAGGTTTGTGGTTTTTTTATTAATTTTTAGTCCAATCTTATTTCTAACAGTTGTCCAGCTGCATTACAAATTATATCATGATCTGTGCAGGATCAGTATACTTAAACCTAATTAGATGTGTTCAATTATACAAATGAAGAAGAAATCCAATAGTTGATGAATATGATAATGTTTATCTTAATGCAGCATTATTTGAGCAAAAATTTCCTAGTGCAGTCTTGGAAAAGATCCTGTAAAGTTAATTTTATTATATAAAAATGTGCATGTTTTTTAACAGATCTTGTGATGTTAAGCACTCAAAAGAACAAGGAAGGGTGTACAGAGAAAAATGACAAGGGAAATCAAAGACTTCTGTATCTGGAAATCTAGATTAGGAATCTTCACCTCATAAAAAAGATGAGGCAGAAGAATCTCAATTAATTTTTGTCACTGGTGATGATCAAATCAGTTCCCAATGGGACTAGGAAAAACAAACAAGCAACAAACAAAAAACCACCAAGAAACATCAGGCCTACTAGATATGCAGACACAGGTTCTGCTTGAGATGGACTGGTTTCAGAAAAGTACCATGGTAGAACAAAGGCAGTATTTTGACTTTTTCTTGTTCTCATAAGTTTTACCTGTGAATCAGATGTTTTCCTAGTTTTCAATATAATGATATATTATTTCAGATCTTGTATTCAAATGATAGCAAACAAGGTTTGAAAACATGATCATAACATCATACTGACTGAAAAAAATAGTAAAATCAATGCAGGAGTTGCCAATCTCCTTTAAAATATGAGGGTTAGTAACTGTCAACATTGCCAATTTTTATGTCCGCAGAGTTATCAATGCACATTTCTTTATTAAAGAATAAGATGGATATTAACAACTCCCACTGTTTTTGCTACATCTGGATTTTGATCCTTAAATATTTCCTGTGACCTGGGTCTGCAGTGTCTCATCTCCACCCACCTCACAGAGCACTTGTACAGTAAGAACTTGACAGTGTGGCAGATCAAGTGTGAGCAACTTGTGGCTGATCTGTGCAGCAGAGCTTGTATCCCAGCTACCTGTGCAATAGTGCCTCCTGTAATTAGTGCATTTAAGTGTCTTTATTTGACTAGCACAGAAGTCACATATACACTTAGGTAAGGGAACACACTATTTCCATTAACATAGACTAAAGGCAAGATATTAAATGAAATCCTTTAATGTAAATATTTCCCCTGCAATAGTTTACAGAAAAAAAAAAAGGTACTGAAAAAACCCCATTATTTGTGAGTTCATTATTATCAAAAAAGCTGAGAACTGCAGTTTTTGGGCTCTATCTTCAACCAGTACACATCAACATTGGTTTTGCGCTGGTTTACACAAGTAGATGACCACTCCCAGTCTAACCAAATCTTATTTACTGACTACATTTGGGAATGCAAAATAATAAGACAAATCTCTTAGAAGCTATTGCTGATGACTCTTTGTTTTGTAACTTTGCAAATAAAATCATCACTTTTTAATTACCTTAGTGCCTTTTCTTGGGGTTTATTTCAACATAAGTTTGTAAAGTCAGTAAAACTCCTATCTGCTGAAGATGAAAGTTAGTACAGGAATACTTTAACAAGGGCAGCGTCCTTTCAGTCAACCAGCTATACTTTTAGTGAGATTATCTACATTCTGTTATTTTTTATATATACACTATGCTTTGCTAGGTGAATCCATTTTCTTTAACTCCAAAGTAATATTCTGAGCAGGGCGGAAGAATTTCCTTTTGTTGAAGTCTAAAATACAGTTAACTTAGCACACAGCAGGTAAAGACCCGAAGGGTACAGGAAGCAGAGTTTTCTGTTGGGTTGTGAACATGCATACCCTGAATAATTTCCAGCTCTGGTTTCCCCAAGGATATTGTTGTGTATGTTTTGCCCCTTTTAATAAGAAAGGGATTCTTACCACAGTGCAATTTTTAACATATTCACATATTGCCATGAACATCTTTGGATTGCTTGGCAGGTCCCCAAAAGTTCACGTGGTCATAGAAGCTTTGCTCAGGATTCTTCACAGACTCTTGAGCTGCAAGGCAATTTGTACATTTGGCATCCCGTGATGTCCATCCAATAACTCAGTCCCAGCCAAGAAAATTAAATCTAAAATCAGTAATGTGGAACTGTGTTATACATATGAGCAGTGTGTAATGATTTTTCTGCCTTGAAAAGTCACTGTGGTGAGTCACTAGAGTTACATGGTGACTCTAAGTGGCCTCTATGAAGCAAGCAAGCACGTTCTGAGGGAGTCATGGTTGCTATAAAATGAGTTTGAAAAGGAAATACAGTAGGGGGAATTGTGGATCAGATTCTAAAAAGTTAGGTATCTAACATCTTGAGGTATCTGTCTGCCCCAGATGCCTGTGATTCTTCTGCATTTGTCAGGAAGAGGAGGAGGGGAGTGAAGGGAAATTTAAAGATGTCAGCACAGGGAAATTGCCAAGTTGCTCTGGGTTTGTAATGGGCTTCTTCATACCTCTTTCACCTCAGAGATTTTTAAATTTATTTGTTTAAAACTATATTGCACTGTTCTGTTTCTTGCTCTCATCAACTCTTGTAACATAGCCTGCTATAGCATAACATAATGTTAAGCAATGAAATACTGAACAAAACCATTTTATTCTCCTCTCTTCCCTTCCCCTGCCAAAATAGCATAGGTAAGATCCAGGTAGAAGATGCTAATCTGGGAGTAAAGAGGTACCTCCATGATGAAGCAATGCAAAATAGGTATTTTATTACAACTTTAGACCATTCATTAAAATTAATCTGCCAGTGAGAATGGAGGATTGACTACAATTTCTTTCAGACCTTACTGGGAGGAAAACCACAGTTTGTGTCATAATACAAATTTTCCAGCCTACCCAGAGGCATGAATTCTGTAGCCATTATGTGTGCCTGGCTGTAGGGTAACATTTAAATATCAGTTCCATATGACTAGAGATGTGTCAATAATTGTAAAGATAGAGATGTGTCAAGAAGCAGTTGGCTGAATCAGCTAACTGCAATATTTGCTGACTCTTCCAGCCGCATACAGTCACCAAACCACTTCCATTCAACACTTCAATTTTGTTGGTGTACTGATAAATTGACAACACATATGGTACTGCATCTAATTTGGAGATGAATTGTATTCATTTTCATTCCAGCTCAAACTCCATGCAAAATAACAATATCGTGCTTAAGCAGAGCAGCCCAATTACACCAAGGAACAAATACTGATTTTCAGCATGTTTCTCAACTTGGTATGTGATTTTTTTCCACTGGCAGCTGCATCAATACACCTCCAGGAACGACTTCTTTTAAATGAAAAATGCTGGGATTAAACCCAGTTTAACTGAGGGTAAAACTGTAACTGCTGCATGCATAGCTGGCATATTCAAATACAGTTTAAAGGATCAGGAAGAATACAAGACTATCCACAGAATCTGATTTGGATTTACTGCAATTTCAATTATTAGGGTCAGAATAGTTTCAAAGAGTTCATTTACTTTTCCATCGCTGGGATCCTGAAAGATGAATGATATTCACTCCTCTCTGATTAATTTTTCTTCCCAACTTTAATTCACAATCACTCTACATTTCTCTGAGGCTTTGCACACTGTTGAAAAGGAGAGATTAAACAGAGAAAAGGATTTCTAGAAGCTTTTTGGATTGGAGAAACCACCAGACTGCTCCTGTTCCTTGTGTCCACAGTCACTTCTTGTGATATCAAGGCTGGGTGGATTGGGCCTGGGAACCAGGACCGCAAGAAGAACACAGAGAATCCACTCTCCCACTGGTGGCTTGAGGACTCATCCTGGATTTCACCAAACCTTCACTCCTATACTTGTCCTCCAGCCCTTGCATGGTTTGAGAAGATTTGGCAGAAAAACAAAATGACTGATTGCCATCAATCAGCCATATGAAGGCTGGTTTGGGCATTTCATGAGGAATCTAACTCTGTTTAGTGTGCTCCCATTAAGAAAACTCTTCGTATTTTGAGGCCCTAAATCTAAATATAATGGATTTCCGTTGTCTTTGTCCCTTTGTAATTTTCCATGTTTGACTGACCAACTTATAAATTTAGATAGTGCCAGTCAATGAAATCATAAGCAGCTTTATCAACATAATTTTAAACCCAGATGGAAAACACACAAGATGTTTATAATATTGTGATGCTCAAAAGACAAAGATAAACTTCCTGTTGTCCTATCTCTCCTGTTGTCATAAGTGGGGGAGTCATGTTTCATTTTTTATATGCAAACTTTTTCAATTTTATAGTGACTAATAGCACCAGAAGCAGCATTTTGTTCATTAGACATGTGCATAATTAATAATCAATCCTTCCTTTACTAGACCTGGTTACTGGAAGTATTTGTAAGCAAAATCACAACAGAGGTCCATATTCTCTGCTAGTTCCAATTAAATAAGAAGGACATCCTTAATGGTATTTTTCAATTTAAATGTAAGGATCATCCTCTTTCTCAAAAAAAAAAAAAAAAAAAAAAGAAAAGTATTCTTATACTTAAGCATTAAAAATTGCCAAATCACAGAAATTACCCTGCAAGCCCTGTTAGGTTTCTTCTGACATGCCTGCACCTTTCCCAGATGTCCTAATGGTTTCTACTATTTAGAGAAACTCAGGTACTTCAGTGTCACTGGTGTGAGACAGGGTGATTCCCATGGTTTGAGGCTTAGCAGACAGGAGACTCTATCAGCATTTTAGTTTGTAACAGTCTGAGAGATGCTTGGTATGCTTTCCCAATGAGGTATTTTTCTGTCTGAAGAAAACCTTTTCACTGCAAGTGAACCCTCCTGAAGAAATATGACCAAAGAGAATTTACAAATCTCACAATTACATGTTATACCAACAGTTTGCTTTTTCATTTGATAAGGTAAAATGATGACAAGAAATCCTTACCTTTCCTGGTCACTCTTTCTACCTATTTGCCTGTCTACATGGGTGGCCTTGGACAGGTATGTGACTCTTCTGTTTAACAAAGAAGGCTCTCATTTAGTAAAGAACCTCCTGTAAAACAGATTTTCTGCTGGAAGTTTCTCCCATCTCATCTCAGATCTTGGACTAGAAGAAAAAAAATGTTAAATAAATGCTTGGGAACAAATGTAATAGTCCAGATGCAGAGCTGAAGGCCTTTGTCTGGTGCTGAATCTGTGCACTTTTCAAAACAATGCCACAATCTACTTGCAGACTTCCAATTTCAAGGACATCTTTTAATTTCTGTTTTATTGAGTATCAGGACTGACTTATATGAAGACTTGCCCAGCATGAAATAATTTTCCCACGTATACCACCTTAAGTATGTTGGTTTTAGTTTTTTCTTTCTTAAAAATAAAATCCAATAAAAATAACAGGGTCTTTTCTTTCATCATATTGGAAAGTTTATGTATTCTTATCCCCTCCTCCACAAGTCCTTCAGGGATTATTTAATTATGGCCTTGTAGAAAGCTGTGCTACATGGGATTTGGGTTTATGGGAAGTTCAGTTTTGCCTTTTCTTTTCTTTTATTTCTGCTGAGGGTCTCTTATGCAACATTTGACTGTTTTATTTTTATGATTTAAAGCAATAAATTGTGTTTTAGAGAAAGAAAGGAGACAGGGTCTTTTTTGAATTTTCCTTTGTATTTCCTAGAGTACAGAATGCAAGCAGTAATTTCTGGCTGTAACTTATATATATATTTTTGAGGGGGTGGAGGAAGGAAATTACTACCTACTTTTTATATACATATATATTTTTTAACAAAGCAATAGGGATTTATATAGACACAATTGTTTAGAAAGTCCCAGAAGAATAATTCTGAGATGATGTGAAGTTATACACAAATGCAAGTCTTTCAAAAAGTCCACACGGCCTACAGTCTTCAGATTTTAAACAGCTCCTGCCTGTTATACACATAAAAAAATGTTTAGAAAAATGACATATTTTTATTACTTTTATTTGACAATCTAATTGAGTCCCCGACCATGCATATATCAAAAAGCCGTTATCAGCAGTGGCTTAATGCAGGGAAGGGGCACCCATCCTCCCCATCTCTTTTGCTTAGCCCCAGGGCTTGGCTTCTTCATGTGAAAGGTGTCTAAAGACAGAGAGAAATCTCACCACACTGAATATAGAGAGAAAAAAAATCTTTTCCCACCCACCACCACAACAAAAATATTCTCTGCTATTCAGCAAAGCAATTTAGAATTATGAGCTGCCTTTGACAAACACAGCCCATAAGGACTTTGTCACATAAATCACACACTGTGTGACCCTAAGACATTTTTCTATTATTTAATATTTAACAAAGGATTTGCACAATGGTGACACCATGCCAATCTTAAACCCATTTAAATCTTTAACCAGCAAGTTTTTAATCATGGGTGAATGGGTGAAATAGCCTCTGCCGAGCAACATTTATTTTTCACCAAACAGATGCATTTTGAATGCTTCTGTTTTCCCTAAGAATTGTTGACCATCTAAGCATGGTGATAGTAGTAGGCGATTTACATACCAACCACCATCAAATTGTTACAAGCCAAATAGATGAAGGGTTTTTTCTACTGCTAGAACTAGATTATAATTCATATGAACGACTGAATGGGTGCAGATAAAATAAAAGCCAACCTGAGCCTCTGAACAGAAACTGAACATAGCTAAAGCAAGCCTTTTCTCATGCAGACTAGTTCCTCTCATAGCAAAGAAGTTCATTTTTGGGTCACATATTGCCCTTAAACAACTGGGTTAGTTAAGGTCAGTCAGTCTGTGTCCACTGACTGATGAAAGCATCCTGATTGCCGCAGTAAGGAATATTTCTAGCACCATACATCATGTCATTTGTACCCAGAACAATTTGGATGAATCCCCAACTCTATGCCTTCTCCAAAAGCAGGAAAGGTCAAAAGTTTTCTTCTTGCTACAGGACACTCTGCTACTATATGTACATCAAATTAGATTGCACGTAGGACAAGCTACGGAGATGACTTGTGTACTCCTTTTATTTGACACATATTAAACAGCATACAGCATGCAGAGGGCTGATAGATCCTGCGGCCAAAAGCGAAGTTTGGATTCAGTTTTTATTTTTAAGTACAGATAAGTTGGGGGGGGAGGGGGAGAGTGTTGTTTGCTTTGGGTTTAGTACAGTAGCAGTTCCACAACATGAAGGAAAATATCATTGCTGCATTTGGAAACAAATTTCTGTTACACTGACAAGGTGAAAAGAAATTTCAAGTTGAACAAAATTATTTGCCTTTATGAAAGCTTTAAATGGTGTTTATTGTTTAAGATATTCATGTTTAATGTAAAATATAACTTAAGTTTGAAATAACATTGAGGAAAAAATGTTAAAGAAAAAGAATTTGGAAAAGAATTTTCTCAAAGCAAACAATGATTTATTTATGAAAACACAAACATTTTTCTGTCTAAAATGTTTTCAATCTTTTTCAAAAATAAATCAATGAAATTTCTAAAATTGGCAAAATATAAATAAACCAAACCTTGTGTTTTTATTTAGGTATCTTCCATGTAGTGTTTTAGAAAATACACTTGTTCTATAAGAAAAAAAATCTCTGATTACCTTTCTATGTAAAAGAACTTATAGATAAGGCTGTATTTGGAGAAGCAATAAAACATCTGGATTTAAAAGCTAAAACAAATCTTTTCATGAAAATGCTAATGACAGCCTTTTTTTTCTTTCTTTTAAATTGACACCGTTTTACTAAGTAGGTTTTAGAGGTTTGTATTTGATTCTGGCTGGCTGGCCGTATGTGCATGAAGCAACATGTTAAACCTGAATTACCTTGCTATTTTCAAGAGGACTTTAAGTTACTATAAAGCTGGAGTAATGAAGAAAAATCCTTAATAAACAATTTTCTGTGTTTTTTAAATAGCATTTCAATCCTGATCCAGCTGTTTTATGTTGATATTACATAATAAAACAACTAAAAAGCTGGATTAACCTGCTTCTCATAGATTCTCTCAACACTGAGCTGTCTAAATTGGCATAAAGCCACTTAGAAAGCTTTCCTCCTTCCCAACAACAGGGAAGTTAGGAAGGAACATAATTCTTTTTCTAAAAACTAAATCCCAAAACATTTTGTTCAACATTTAAATAGTCCTGCATTATATCCTCAGTTTGCAGTTTGGGATTAATCGGTTATCTGGATATACCATGTTTTTCCTTACTGACAATGTTACTGCCTTTGGATGATAGACTTTACACAGAATGCTGGTCAGCTAGATCTTAATCAGATCCCTTTTGGCTTTACACAAAGTAAATTTTTGCTATCAATGAAATCAAAGGCAAAACACCTCTCACTTCAATCAGAGTAGGATTTTTAACATCCCAGCTTCTGAATCAAAGAGAAATACACTCTCATAATGAAACAACCTTTGCAGGCAAATAACTAGGCTGGTGTTTCTTGTGTTTTTACTTAGTCTTTCAATTCCAACTTTTCAAGTGTATTCTAAGTTGCTTTTCTTTTCCTAATTTTCCTTTACATGGTTCAACTTGTAAAACACATTATTAATTCCTTTTTATACTTATAATATTTAATATGGTTTTATTTTAATGACTCAGAAAACACAATATTGTTTTCCTCTTCTGACATGATCTGATAATAAGATTTTTCACATTGGTGCAAAAAATGCGTGGGTCTATATGTTTATTCCAGATATAAATGCTATATATATATATATAATAATAATCATTAAAAAATTACAAACCAGTCTGTGCCTTTTCCAAAGACCTAGGTTCATACTAGGAACACTAGTCCCTTGTGAATAAAGGCTTCCATAAAATTCTGGTCAATATCTGTTTAATACAGATATTGATGAAGTTTTATAGGGTCTTGATTCATAAAGGACTAGCACTAGAAATATTGAATTCTATTCATGATTTGCATTCTAAATCACCTAGCAAATTTATGGCACTTATCTGAGATGAAAGTTAAAAAGTTAAGTGTTGGGCTTTCACTGCTCAGGAAAGTAACGGATTAAGTACTGAACCAAACAGACCTATAAAGGGGATTTATGCTACTCAGAACATCTTGTCTAATTGAAAAATAAATATTTATGCCAAACAGTAGGAATGAATGTGTTTATGCTTTCAATTTATTTTTTCAGCATCGTGATTCTTAGCATTCTGGCAGTATCTTGTTATGGAGCTCTGTGATTCTGGAGGTGATGCCTGCAGACACTGAGAAATATGTGTGGGCAGTAACTATGTCTTAGATAAGTTATCTGCACTGTGTGACACCCTTGGAGCAGTTCATGTAATGACTGTAGGACATATTCATATCCAGCCACCATGGACACCTTACTTAGTCACAGGCATTACTAAGAGTCCTTCTACCAAGTTCAGAATGCTGAACTTTTGGGTTTACCAAGTCAGGTTCCCTGTCCAGCAGTGAAGGTGTTAAGGCACTTGTTTGTCATTGTGTCTAGCTTAAAGACTAGACCTATCCTGAAAACATCCATATGCTCAGGAAGATGGTAAGCCTACCTGTATTGATTTTGAATCATGTAGATTTGGGAATATGTTTATAGAGCAGTCCTTGGTGTGTGCCCTGAAGAAAGTTCATCTCAGTCCATAAGCATGAGCTTCTCTCCAGAGTGTCCTTTGCTGTGGGGATGCTTCTGAATCAGCTCTTCCAGTTTTTGTTTCTTCATTGCCTTCACATACACCTTGTCATCTAAAATTCTTTACACAAGGAAATAATGATCCAAGACTAGGACTCTATTCTAGACAAGGATTGCAATGTAATTTTTCAAGATGTGCATGATACTAGATGAGACCAGAAAGCAGATAATATCCATGACCTGGAAAATGTGGCACTAGAGTGGTATGCTGGCTTTGTCTCAGGTAGAGTTAACTTTCTTCCCTGTGGCTGGAATGGGGCTGTGTTTTATATTTGTGCTGAACACAGAGGTGATACTACAGAGATGCTTTTGTTATTGCTGAGCAGGTGTCTCATGGAGCCAAGGCCCCTTCCACTTTTCATACTGCCCTGCTGGCAAGGACTTTGAGGGCACCTGGGAGGCTGTGAGGAGACACAGCTGGGACAGGTGACCCAAACTGACCAAAGGGATATTCCAGACCATGTGGCATCACACCAACTATATAATGTAGGGGGAAGACGGAAGAGGGCAGGGGACATTTGGAGTTTGGAGTGATGGTGTTTGTCTTCCCAAGTCACTATTACATATGATGGGGCCCTGCTCTTCCGGAGATGGCTGAACAGCTTCTTTCCCATGGGAAGAAGTGAGTTAATTCCTTGTTTTGCTTTGCTTTGTGTGCACAGCTTTTGCTTTCCCCATTAAACTGTCTTTATCTCAATCCAATAATTTTTTATCTTTTACTCTTCCAATTCTCCCCCTGATCCCACCGGTGGGGTAGTGAATGAGCAGGTACATAGGGCTTGGCCGCTTTCTGGGGTTAAACTACGACAAATGGTTAGACACAAAGTGTTTACGTTGGATTTATGAAGGAACCAAAAGAACAAAATTCACTTATACTATTTATCTCTCCAGATTTCACTCACTGGAAAGTTTTTCACATGGTGGACAAACGTCTTGCAAACAGATAACAAGAGACAGGTGGGCCAAAGAACAAAAGAAAGCTAATGCATCCAGAGTAAATCATGACTGCAAACACGTTTGGAAATCTTGCTATTGATCTTCACAAGAAAAGGATATGAATGTCTGCATGTGTACACATGCATTTGCAAACTTTAACCCACCTGCTGACAAGAGACTGCTCTGACAGCTGTTCATCTAGTTGGAGTGTGGTTTGTACATGGTTACAAAAGATATGAGCCTGCCAATTTGATAGATGGCCTCTTTTTTATTGTTTAGAAGTGGAAGAGTACACTGCTCTGGAATGTGGCCTCTTTTATTTCACAAACTTGAAAGAATAGTATCAGAAATGCTCAAAGGATGCATTACACACCTACAATTCAAAACACACATACTCCAATAATGCAAACTGACTACAATATGCTTAGGAAGAAAGGCAAGATTTGCACCCTGGGCAATATTATATGTGACTACCTAATTAAACAACATTTTCGTTAGCGCTGACAAACCAGAATGGAAAGTAGCTATGTCTGTTGTCCAGCCAAGCCTTTGTTCTGTTTTTAAGCCCTGTGGCAAATAACTCAATCTGTGTACTATTATCACCATTACCAGTACAGTAGAGAGGTGTTATTAATCCTTACTTTCATACAAAGCTCCACCTTTTCTACAGCTAAGGTGGGGAAGGCTGGGTGATATATGGCTGAAGTGACTCAGAATGTTAGGGTCACTTCCTATATTAGAGGTTCTGACTTTTTTTATTCTAAAGTAAACCTGAGCTTTGATAAAATCAAGTGTATTAAACAGGGGTTGTAAGTTATAGTCAATTCTGCCATGGACAGACTTACATCAATATCCTCATACCAACTCCTGTATAGTTTATACCAATTTCAAAAGCTTAATTTCTGTCCTGGAGTTTTTGTGTTTCCCTCTTGCTGGGGAGATGATTTTAACAGTGTGGTGTTGTATACTATAACATCAAAATCTGTTCCCTAGGCTTGCTTACTTCATCATTAAAAAAAGTTTCCTTCCTTCTTCAGTAGCTTTTCTTCTTAGTTTGTGGACAGAAACACTTACATGTTGGTATGCAGTAAAGTGTTCCAAAACTCTTTGGAGGCTCTATGAATCAAAGCAACGCAGGAATTAACACATTTGATTTGTGGTGTTAGGTTTCTAGTTATTCATATTACTAGTTAAAGCCTAGATACTGCAAATCTTCAGTCTTCCAATTAGTCTTTAGCTATTGAAGCAAGTGAGATTTCCTGTGTGGGTAGAGTCAATTTGCATGAATCAAAGTTTTTGATATTGGCCTTTTGGTTCTATTTGCTCTTCCAAACACTTACTTCAGTACAGCAATATTTAAGCATATCATTTCAAGATCCTCTATGGATTGAATCAGCTGACAATGAAAAAAGAAAAAAATACTTAATATGTCTTGTATAATTTCTGATTTGAAAATTTACATGTTCTGATCCCAAGCAGGGGCTGGACAGGGGTTCCCAACCTCCCAACCTCCTCTCTTCTCTTCCCCTCCCCTTCTTTCCCACCACATACACACACACACACCACTTCCCTCCCACAGCAAGAGGGAAACACAAAAATTCCAGGACAGAAAATAAACAACAAGAGGCAGGCCATTTGTCCAGCAAGAACAGTTAGGAAGCAGGACCCTCCAGTGTGTCACTGTAAACAATCCCTTGGGAACATCCTTTTTGTTCTTCCGCTGCCTTGAGGCCCCAGTCTTGCTCTGTCTTCTAAACGTAATTGCTATAAATTCAGTAAGAAAAAGGGATGTCACACTCCCAGTCATGCTGCCAATAACAACAGAGAGCAGCACAAGCTGCTCCTTGGAAGGTGTGGAACACTGTATTCCATACTCATAAACCCAAGACACTCTAACCCACAAACTTAGTGCTTCAAAAACCTGGAACACTTGAAGTCTTAGCCACCTTCTAACATGCTAAATAAGGTCTTCCTATTTGCATCACTAACTGAGCTAACTTCTTAAATGTAGTTAAATGTTATTATTCATTATACAGCGAAATTTAACTTTTGCTACCTAGAGAATCTTTATATTTATGGCTTTGAGAAGAGAATTACCTGATTTCATCAGTTATTATCCACTAGCATAGTCTTCACATTCTGTCTAGCGCTCCAGGTTTATTATATTGACCTCATTTCCACAGCCACTGAAATTTAACTTCTGTATTTATATTTCACAGATATTTTCTATAATTTAAAAAAATTACAGCTGCAGTATGAGAGCAGTAAGAATCACACAGTAAACTTTGCATCCCGATGATCATCAGTGTTTCCAGCTTTAGGACTCAAGAGGAGACAACCTGAATAAAATCTGATTAAAGTGATAAAAGTGGTCAGACAGAAAAATGAGGGGGAAGAACAGGATTTTTATTATTAAAATCATAAAAATGTTTTCTTCTGAAATATGAAGCACCAGAATTTCTTCAGTTGTGATCCACAGAGCTCTTAGAAGAGTGTGCAGAAAGGGAATTTGCTAAAATGTTGAGTTTTCCTCTGCTGTAAAGAAATAAAATTAAGAAGACAGATATCTCTTCCTAATATTGTCTTGATCACATTGGCAGTTACTCTGAAGGACTGCTAAGGTCAGGTAGAGAAAAAACTTGTGCACATGGCTCAGTAAAACAATCTTCCCATCAAATACTGGTGTGGACAGAAAGACAAATCAAAGATACAAACCAACTGTTTCTCATAATGGTTGAGGCAGTAAGGGAACAGGAAAGTCCAGTCTGTGAATCTGGACATTCAAGCTGAAAGGTTCTGCCAGTCTGTAGAAGCATGACTCAGTATGTAAGTTCTGAATATTAAAACTACAGATAAGTAAAAAGGCAGTTTCTTCATATGAAATACATTTTGGAAATTCAGCAGTTCACACCTTGTTGGTTGTGTGTACCTGAAAATTAAGCTTCTCTTTCTGCATATTTGTCACTTTCTCATAGCCATCACCCATTCGCTTTCTCTTCATTGCATATCCAATCTGGGAATTCCCAATCCTTAGTCTTAATCAGGTCAGCAAGCTCATCTAAACATTTTAAAAGCCACTTTGACCTTAAAGAGCCTGTATGAAAATCTTCAAAACTATGAATCAAAATAGACGCCATCAAGAAAAGAAAGACAAGATTGAGACAAGAAATAATTCTAGATTCAGCATGAGAACCTGGCAGATCTGTACTGTCTGCATACATACACAGCCTGCCAAAATGCAGTGCTTGAGCAGTAGAGATAACTCATTGCAGCTGCTGAGGCATGGGCCCAAGCCATACTCTGGTTTCATACCCAAAGATGTCCACAGGCAGCTTGTATTTGGCCTCTAATCCTAGAAATGAATACTGCCCCGAAGGCCCATTTCCACAGCCTCATCTGTGGGCCACTGTTGGAGAACCTGTTTAGGTGGCTCATTTACACCATGGAGATCAGCACATCTACTGTGGGCACATTATTTAGAACAAACAATCTTTGCTGACAAAACAAAACCAGATTATTAATATTGATCTGCAAAAAATATAAAATTTACCTGAAATGGACATATAATTACCAAAACGAATACAAAAGCATGAAGTTGTGACCCTTTCTGAGGGTTGAAGCTGAAGGATATGGAGCCTCAGCACTGTGCCCTTGTTTCACTTTCCATGTTTCCCAGCTATGATGGTAAGACATGACAGTCAGAGAAAGAAATAGTTTCCTTCAGCTGTAAATTCACCAATCCAATCCATAAATGTCTGGTATTACAGTTTTGCTGGAATTTTCTGTCTGTGAAAACTCCTCTTGCATGTGTTTCTGCCTGGCGGCAGAGTTTCTGAAGGAAAGATGATGACTCACAGCAGACTACAGTCTGCTAAAAGGTAAAGAATTTGGGTAAATACTCCCTGAAACTGGGGAAAGAATTGAAAGTAGGTCTTCTCTACCTGCAGTGAATACCCTAGTTATAATTATATCACAGGAATGGGAAGCATGAATGATCTTTCAGTAACACTCTTTTTTAAATTGATCTGAACAAGATCATTGCCAAGACAAGCTCAAGTTAAATCTACTATACAAGATCCATACCAGGTTTCAGCAGAATATGTGGATCCCAGCTAGACCCAGATATTAAAGTAACACCAAACCACTTAGCTCATCTGCTACAATGATGGTACTTCTGTTTATGCACAGAAACAGGACTCTAGAAATCAGAGCAATTCTATGAGTGAAAATGTTGATATCCATAGATTTCCAAATAGAGTTTTGCTCAGGAACAAAATTCCATCCAGGTGCACCACTATAGTCAGCAAAAACCTTCTATGGACAGGTTCTAAGTGACTTGAACAACACATCCAAGGAAGCCCTTGTTGAAGTATGAGATAGGACCAAGTAATTAATTACTGGCCTCAAAACTGGATTGTTTTTCCTCCATGCAACAAGAAGGAGCATTTATCAGTGGCTCAAGGGCCCTTTGCAGTCATCAAGCTGCTTACTTATTCAGCACTGGAAGACATGTCATAGGATAACATGGATCCTCCACCACAACTCTATGTATTCGTCCAAACAGAGCATGTTGGCTGATCAGAGAAGTAATTGGGATCTCAAAGTATCCTGTTCTTTCTCATGCTAAAATATTTTTAAATGGTCGAAGGTTTTTTTTTAATTAAATCTTTTGCCAACAATTCAGAAACATTTAGAAAGTTTCTGAGCACAATAAAACCATAAAATCCAGTCATGTCCTTGAGATACTCCCCTGCTTTATACTGTGGGAACACAGGAATTAGTAGAGGATCTCAATATTTCTGCAGCACACGTGCTGTGGTTTCCACATAGTTCTTCCAAAGCAGATCTGAGAATCTGCTATTTTCTATCATTAGCGAAAAATCGTTGCCAAAATCTGGAGTCATTTATCTCAGTAGACTCATCTCCATCTCATTTCCCCTCCCATGATTATTCTTCCACATCTTTAAACAAATTATTTTGGATACAAATTTATCACAATTTCATTGTTCATAGCAAATCTGAATATAAGCCAGGCTTACCTATCTCAGTATCTTTGTCATGGTAGAAGAAGAAAAGACAAGAGAAGTTTAGAGAGAAAATCCAAAAAAGTGCTGGAGGAAAATAGAATGAATCATGGTGTATATATTAGATCTGGTGTTTTACTTACAATAACAGGTACAATCCAGAGTTCAACAGCACACCTGGATCTAAATAGCCAAAAGCAATCTGGGTTGTTCTGCTGTGTGACTTTAATTCAGGTTCAATACCTGTTCTGAGAATTAATCTCATTAAGGTGAGTGTAGCAGCTAATTGTATCAAAAAATTGCCAAATGTTTCCAAAGGCAATAGTAAATCTTTGGTATGGATTATTTGGTAATAATTCAGAATATTCCTCCACAGAGGAGGAATAGTCTGAACTTGCATACACAGACTCCTCATGAAGAAGGATATGACACTACTTAATCACCAGTTGTGTATTTTGGGTTGCAAGATTCATTTTTCTGTCCTGCTGTAACTTAAATATTATGTGTTGAGCCTGGTTTTCCCCAGAGGAATCTTGACACTGCCAGGTTCCAGTGTCTTACCTCTTGTTATGAACAGTCCACTGCAACTGATGAAACCTGGCTAGATTCTGTTCTTAAATTCATCTCCCCAGCAGTATCTGAAGGCTGGTCCACAATGTTATGGACATAATAATGGACATTATAATGGACATTATTGGTGTAAAGGAATTGCATCAATTACATTGCATTTGTCCTATACACTCAGAGTATAAGTCACTTCATTCCTGAAAAATTAAATATATTAATCCCTTTCCTGAAAAGTTTGAACACAGTTTCCCTCACCAGCTTCATCATGTGCACAGCTCAGCAGCAAGCCCTGTCTTCCTGTGTAGTTATGAATACAAGGACTGATTTTTTCAATGCTGAGGAACAATAAATATTACGACATACTGAAAAACTGTTCCCACAAACATACACACTCCCCTGAATTTGTCATTTTAATATATTGCAATGGAGAAAAGTGGAAATTATATATAAAGGTGACGAGGCAATGATGACCCAAAAGGAACTGACAGAGAAAGCACCATCCTCGGCCAGCACACTGATTTCCTGGTCACTGCTTGGTGCTCCACAGCAGAGCAGGAACTGGTGTGAAGACACAACGTGCCGATGGGCACAGCACAGAGGGGAGGCTCAGGGGGCTGACAGGAAGCTTCACATGGCAGATAGTGAAGGTCTGCTATCCAGGTCAAGCTGTTGTGGTGAGTTGTGGGGACAGTCCACTGCTCAGGAGTGCAGTCTCTGTGGAAGGGCCAGTCTACAGGTGCAGAACTGATTCCTGACGGGAATGGAATGGAAAGAGCAAACTGACTGCTGAGGATGCTGTGTGTGCCTCTTTGTACGCACCTCTCCTTTCTACGCCTTCTCTGCAATGCCAGCTTAGCTGTGGGAAATAGGTCTGCATTAAAATGAGAGCAGGGATCAACAGGAGAATAATTTTTAAAGGCGCCATGGAAATGTACTCTGTCCCCTACAGGTCCCAGTGCTAATATCTCTGGAGATTTTAATGTGAATCTTATGCTATCTCAGTGTTTTGGTGTGACCAAAATTAAATACTTTGGAAAGCTTAATTTTGTGGGAGAAAAAAAAAATCTGAGATTTGGGCTTGTTTCAATTTGGAGTGAGTCCATATGTTAAGTTCTTGGAATTTCCTGTAGGAAATACCATTTTTCAACCGGAGGGTAAGATGAGGCTCTTTGGCAGCAGAGCATGAAGGAGCCTCTGTGTCACCATCTTTGTTTTAGTTATTCTTCAGACAAATTGAAGTTTGCCAGGACTGTAAGTGAGATGACCCATTTATTTCATATAAACCACAGACTTCCAGGTGTTGTGGCTTTCAGTCATTACCAATCTTTCTATTTACAAAGGCAAGAGGCAATCTCTAGTATGTATCAATCTATCTCATGTACAGCTCCATAAAATTCTCAGATAAACCTGAAAATAGTATCTTTTCTCTTTGTCTTTATTCCTTAAAAGCAGAGTAGTTGTTTTTCAGCTTGGTCAAACCCTAGAATTGATTCACAGGTAAATTGAGATTATTCCAAGAATGCCAAGTAATCATAAAGGTCATTTAATAGATTCATGAGCAGTTTCTAAGGAAAATGGGGAAGTCTTTATTTAGGATTAACCTTACCCAGGCTGATGCTGGGGACATGTTGCATTCTTGAGGTCCTTTGGGATGAAGGCACTGAGCAACTGGAACAATTATATGCAGTGGAAATATGTGCTTTACACATAGATTGGCAGATACTGTACTCTCATGTCTGAATATATTTCTCCATACTGGTTCAGCTCATAACTTACTATGATCATTTTTTTATTCTTTCTTGCTAGCATATGTCTGCTTTTATCTCATCCATTACTGGCACATGTATCCTCACAACATTATACCACAGCGGCCATTTTAGTGTAACAGATGGGCAAGAGGATTATTTGTCTTGATACTTCATTCAGAAACCACGTTTTGTTTATATTTTGTATTGACATTAAAAAGCTTTTCAACCAATGGGGGTTTTCTTTTGAGCTATTTTCATTTTATTTTATTTTTAGTGATCCAAAAAGGCATAGTCTTTTTTTTTCCACTTCAAGACAGAATGATAGCACTGCCTGGGGGTTACCCATAGCAGTAAGCTAACTTCTAACACAAATCAAACACAAAGACTGATGAAGAAGAGATACAAAATTGCTACTGTAACAAAACTTAAACATGAGATTCAAAGGCTGCCTGCTTGATAATACAATGGGAAAAAAAGAAAACCCTATTATGAAAAAAAGCTATTGGAAATATTCAAAGCCAGGGAAAGCAAAAAAAAAAAGGCAAACTGTCACAAGCTAAAATGGATTTTTCAGATTTATCAGATACGTTTTTTTTTAACTTTTATACTAGAATCAAACAGGCAGACAAAGCAGGGAATAGTTTACTGCTTTGGGGTGGAATATATGGTTTAGGGTATGGGGCTTCTGACTGCCTATGATCTGTCTACATTTGATCTCTTTTCCTTCCTTTGGAGCACTGAAAGTTTATGCTTCAGGTATGGATGACCTGATGATCAGGTAAATGCTCTTCGTGGTGAGTAGAGCTATTGTCTCTCTTCAGTGAAGGTAGGACCTTCTTTGCCCTTGCTTTGTTCAGGTTTTCCCACTTTTAGCAACCCCTGTATGGTAATAAAGCAAGATTACTGCATTTAACAAGGACCTGCAAAAAGAGGTTCATATTCCTGGAGTTTGTAGTCCTTGATGAACAGATAAATTAAAGTTCTACTGCCCAAGTAATTGTTTGGCTGGAATGTAGCACTGGGAGATTGATACCCCTTAGGTTAAACAACTGACACTAATTGAAAGGGCAAAATCTGAATTGAGATGCACAAGTTTAAAGTCAATATGTTGCAGAAATTTCAGATTTGAGAGTTAGATCTGCCAAATTTTCCACTTTCCATACAGCGACTGAAGTCAGAAATGTTATTAATCTCATCTTGGGTGGTCACTTACAGTAATTTCTATGTAACTGAAACTTAATCCCCTTTTTGAGTTCAATCAGCTCATGAAAATATCAAGACTGACATTACTGAGAAGTACACTAAAAAGCCAGATAACAGAGATAGTTCCCATTGAGAGTGAAATAGTAAATTCAAGTTCAGATGCCCATCAGAAGAAGTTCAGTAGCATCTAGAAAACCTAAAAACATGTGTGTGGACAATTTAACCCTACATCTATAGGTGCATAATGTTTCCCCATAAACTTATATGTAAACTAAGACTGGAAGCATGCTATCCTGTACTTTACATTGCACCATTTCTTCCAAAAGAGAAACAAAATATACTTGATTTTTCTCAGAACAACTGAATTAAATAATAGAAAAATCAAAACACCTGCATTTATAAATTATACAGAGATTTTTCTTCATGCAATGTCTTCAACATTCATCTCACAGAGCTTTACTATCTGGAATATATAGTGAATAAAGTTTGTTCACAAAATATGATAAAGCAGCTAAGTAAGATGCAGTTTCGTTTTCCTGGTGATATTGCTATAACAGATAAAAAAAGCCCTCTCAACATTTTTACATTTTTCCTCATTTCTTTTGTTTAATTTGAGGTCTTTAGCGGCCATCAAAGCAAACATATGTGAACCTAAGTATTTGTACTAGTAAACGTTTGAATGTTGCTATTCCCGTGAAGTTCCAATTACTTCTAGAAACTTTGGGTTATCTAAAAATGTTTCTGTTTGATTCATCTCCTCCCCCAACCTTTTCTGATTTTCTGGATTTCCTGGTTATTCAACTGAGCACAAATTGCTGTTCATACAGATGCACTGCCATGATTTCTGATTTGCAGGCTGTCACTCCCATTAATAACCTACTAGGCTGTCATGCTGTCATTCCTTGTTGCTGCAAAGATTTGTTTCAAACATAGGGGCTGATTCATGAAGAATAAAAAAAGCAGTTGTCCTGTTTTACAGGAACCTCAAAATATTTATGCATAAAATGTGTTAAAAGCACACACACCATTTTTATCCTGAAGTGTGTGATTGCTAAATACTCAACTTGTTTTCCTGTGAGAAAAGAGGAAGAATATAGACTCCACTCAATTTTTTTCAATATGAAAACATAATGCCTTTAATAAAATCTTCTCCTTGTAAAATATCTGAAGTTCAGTTCCAGTGCTATGATATGATAAATCCCCAGGATGATGCTATGGCTTAAAAACTGATATCAAAGCTGATTTTAGGGATTTTTTTTTTTCATTTCTCACCCTGTCTTTCCCAAAAGTATTAATGGTGGCTATATTAACAACAAGAAACAAAAGTATATCAGTGCTCTCCAGTCTATTATTTTGCTTTCCTCACTCAGAAGCACTTGGCCAAATTTCACTCTTGATGACACAGGTGCAGCTTCATTGCCTCTTACAGGGATGTGCTTCTGGTAAAGATGAAACAACATGACCCATTAGACTCACTGTTCAATATCCCTCTTTACTGTTGGACTGGGAATGGTCAGATAATGTTCAGGATGGGAAAATGCCGCTGATGAATAAACCAGCACATGCATCCACACAAAGCAGAAAATGAACTGGGACTGAACCAAAACCCGCAGAGGTTTTGACCCATTGGCAGGTGCCCAGGGACTCCCCTGTCCCTGTGGGTTGCCGGCAGACAGCTCTTTGACAGGTGATGCTGGTGACTGAGGGGGAGCAGGGCAGGTCTCCTGCGCTGTGCCTCTCCCCCAGCACATCATGGGCATCACGCCGGGATGTCTGTCTCCGTGGCAGTGGGGCTGGCCAGCCAGGCCCCTCCTGAAACACCTTGTCCCAGCATTTGCCATTCAGCTCACATAACCACAGTGTTTCAAGGAGATGGAGCTGCCAGGAGCTGAGCTCCTGCACTTTTTCTCCTGCCAAGGCCCGACAGTTGGCACATCTCCCAAAGAAACAGGCAGAAGAAGGTTTCTGAAGAAGGAAAAGAAATAGGAGAACAACACAGGATGCTGATGTAAATCAAAACTGGGAGAGAAGATGAATGTGGAGGCTGTTTGGATGTCAGCTGCAGTTCTGGCTCCTGGTTTACCATTTTCCCCCTATCATCCCTGAATTGCTTCTCTGCACCCCAGACCTGCACTGTTCGAGCTGTGCAAAAGTTTCTGCTCTTCTCCCCACACTTCTCACTAGGCAGCCTGCTCCTAGTGCTGCCTACATGGCTGCTAATGAGTGAACTACTCTAAAATAACTATGTAAAATACTTAAATCATTAGGCTCACTTTGTACATCGTAACTTAAACCAATATTTTAAAGAGGTAGTCTCCCAGTTACAGCATTATTGTCTTCCATAAGGCTTACATATTAACCCACTTGAAAATTTGTCCCTGCCAAACAGTATCAGCAGCCAGTCTCAAACCTGTCAATGCCATAGTATTTTCTAAATTGATGCTTAATTAATGAAGCATGATTGCAACAGGTTCTCTCTCTCCTTTTTTAATTTGATCTCCATGGCATTATAGGAACCTAAAGCTTCTACTAGGCATATATTCCTGCAGTTTCCTTGTCAGAGGAAATGTATATTCATTTCAGACTTGTGGAGGCAATTACAGTAGCCACCAGTTGCCTACAGCAGCTAATCAAAGTGATAACCTGCAAGTTCTCAACTCCCCATGAGACAGCCCACTTGCCTCCAGCTGATGAATGCCAAGAGAGCAGCATGGGCCTACCAGTAATGACACCATCATCTAAGGCAAGTTTTTAACTAACCCATGGTTTTATAAAGACTCTATTAGTGTCTCATAAAAAGAGGTCTCGATAAAACACTCTAATATGAATTTTTTTTAAGGGAAATAACAGTGCTGATGTAAATGTCCATTCTAAAATACTAAGCTAGTATTTGCCTACTTGTAACCTTTGCACTTCTCGTGTTCAGAAAAGCAATGAAGCCTTCCCTGAACATTTTCAAGCGTGTGACTAACCTCTGACTGATGTGCTATCATGTCCTTGCCCATGTCCAGCCACACAGTCAGGCACATGCATTGTCTTAAACAAATGCACACTTCCACCAATTTCAAAAGGGGCTTAAATTTAAATGTATAGAAGCACCATAGGAAAGTGGGCTATAATGCTGTTGGAAAGTAGTATTCAGAATTTTTAATTTAGGCATTAACTGGTGTTACCTACAACTGCAATAAACAAAACAAATTTTAGAAGAAAACAGCATTTATAAATAGCTCAAAATTAATTGCTTGCAGACGGGATTCACCACATTGGTAGGAAATATTTAGATTTTTCTGCATGACCAGTCCATTGTTTTTGCTGGAATTTTATTATTTGCAACGTAGGCATATTTGGCAACGATATGACCCCTTCCACAATCTGCCACTCTATTAGTGAAAAAGCAGCATTAAAGATACAAATTATATTTTTGCTTTATTCCATCAGCATATTTCAGAGAGTTCAGTGTATAGAAACTTAATGTAAAGAGAATTAAAATATTTGAAGCCTGTTCTCTACTTGTTTCAAAGTGACAGGCTTTGTAACTAAACAAAACCACAATTTTGTGGCCCCATTAAGATTCTCTCTAAAAAGAAACCAAATTAAAAAGAAGCCACAGAACTTCCATTCCATCCAAAATAGAAAAGCTCCCCAAATAAAGCAATTCTCTGTATCTGTGCTGTTACTTTATTCAAGTTCTTAAATATGGGATTTCTCTTTAAGGCTTCTGGCCAGGTTTTGACATTGAATTTCGGGATATTCTAATTAGCTGTGGTCCCAAAGGAAGCATTCCTGCCTTCTTCCCTGCATAGTTGGAGTCCTGAAGGACTGCAGGCTGCAGGCTGCAAAGAGAGCGGGTTAGGTTTGTACATTTCCTACTCATGTCGCTATCATCGTCCAGGGAATGGACTTCTGCTCCACTATTTCCTAGTCTCATTAAAATGTTTGTGAGCTTCCAAAGGGTGCATTTTGCAGTTTTCAGGACTGTCACCACCTGCAGTGGTCATTTTGTGCTTTGAAAGACACACATCATCATGCTATCATTATTACTTGCTTGCATTAGCTCTCAGAGGACCTGAACAAGGCCAGCCAAGAACTTGGAAATCTCCTCCATCTTAAAGGAATAGGTGATGACCACACTGGGAGCTCAGGCTATGCACAGCTTGAAGATCACACCAACTCAGTCACGTAAGCAATACCAATCTTTTTCCCCATAATAAATGTGGGGGCAAATAATTCATATTTGAAAAATCAAGAATAAAAAATCTTCCAGTACTCTTCTCTCTGGACAGCACCAAGACAGCAGGTACTCATCCAGGGCCAGCCTGCACGCTCAGCTCTTCTCCAGTCACAGGGAGGCAAAACCAGTGGTGAGGGGATAAGCAATAAGCTCAGGCTTTATATCCAGGTCATGAGCTCATCCTCCATGTAGAGGTGTCTATACAAGATTTTGGACTTCAGCAAAGCTTTTGATTGTCTCTCACAGTATTCTTCTGGACAAACTATCCAGCACATAGTTGGTTAAATGCATCATGTGGTGGGCAAGCAATAGGCTCACAGGTCAGGCACAAAGGGTTACAGTGAAAGGGGTGACATCAGACTGGTGATCTGCCACTAGTGGGGCTCCACAGGGCTCAGTCCTCAGCCCTGTGCTCTTCAGTATCTCCATTAATGACTCAGACTCATGCCTGGAGGAACACTAAGTTTGCCAATGATACAAAATTGGGAGGAATTGTCAGCTCATTCGAGAACAAAGAGACCTAGACAAATTAGAGGACTGGACACTCCCCAGCCATATGACATTTAGCAAGGCCAAGTGCTGGATTCTGTGCCTGTGACAGGGGAACCCTGGACTGGGGAATGCGAGGATGGAGAGCAGCACTGTGGAAAGGGACCTGGGGGTGCTGGTTAAATCTGAGTGAGCAGTGCCCTGGCAGCCAGAAGGGCCAAGCCTGTCCTGGGAGGCATCGGGCCCAGCATCACCAGCCAGGCAAGGGAGGGGATTGTCCTGATCTGCTCTGCACTGGGGCAGCCTTGTCTCAAGTCCTATGTTTGCATCTGGGTGCCACAATATAAAAAAAGATATTAAACTATTAGAAAGCATCCAAAGAAGTGCCATGAGGATTTTGAAAGTTCCTGAGGGGAAGACAAATGAAGAGCAGCTGAGGTCACCTGGTTAGTTCAGTCTGGAGAAGAGTGGGAGGGGAGACCTCATTTGGACAATGCTTTCAGCTGCTTGGTGTGGTTCTTGGGGTGTCCTGTGCAGGAACAGGAGTTGGACTTGATGATCCTGATGGGTCTCTTCCAATTCATATTCTATGATTCTATGAAGATTGCCTGGCACCAGGGCTGCTCTGCTCGCTGAAACACTCATGAAGAGGCTGTGTTTGAGACGTAAGCAGTATACAACTGATACTGTAATGCTGGATATTTCACTCATTTAAGAGATTACTAGGAATAATGAACAGAAGGCAAGTACGTTGGTTGAAATGAAATTGCAAACCTTTTAATTAATAGATAGCAGACATCCTTACAGGAACAGATATGTATTACACATGTGTGCAGCTTTTCACCAATGGCCTCTGGTACAACAGCCATTTCTGAAGCCCAGACACTCTTTAATTGTCCTACTCTCATGAGTTAGAACTTGTTTTATGGGGTTATGATGGGCCTGGCTGAGTTCCTGTTTAGTAAGAGAGGCATCTTGTGAGTGAACCCCATTTGATGGGATGATATGACGAGGCTTTAGTTGTGTTTTCATTTCACTGGAACTGTGCTCATCTGTCCTGAGGCTAACCACAGTTCTTGTCTCCTAATCTCTCTCTCTTCAATCTCAGATTTTTTTCTTTTTCTCCAGTTTCCACCAGTTTTGAATACAATTACAACACAGTGGGAAAAATCACACAGAAATAGGCTGGTTTTTACTGAGAAGTCCTGCTTTATTTTAATGGTACAGTCAGCAGGAAGGACTTTCTGATGCTTTTGAAAGCAAAATCACATTTTTAAAACTTTTCATCCTCTCAGAACAGCATGCTGTAGCTTCGAGGACAATCTGGCTAGTTTGGGAAGAGAATCTTAGAATTGCCCAGAAAGAGGGACATTTCAGTGAAGATCTTAACATTTCGGTTTTTGCATTTCAAACTTCAGCAAAACAAACATAAACAAAGACTCAGAACTGCAAACTTCAAAATGCTTTGATTCCCCTTTTGAGGTATTGGTTAGCTGAATTCTACCTGCAGGAACAAACTCACTTATAAACACTTTGCATGAAATGTAAGAATGCTGTAGCTTCAGAGTTGTGAGACAAATCTGAAGACAATTTAGAAGCAAGAGAAGCAGAATTTGCCCTGTATAATCTCTCTTAGAAATAATGATGCCAAGGAATGGCTTTCCTTGGAGACAGAAATACCTTTTGCAAACTGCATTCATTTGATCTGAGACACTGAGACAATAACTAAAATAGTTCTCACATTTATAGTTCTGCAGACACTTTCCAGAAAGAAGTTAAGGTTTTCTCACTTTAGGAAGTATGCAATAAAATAATGACCCTCTGTTTTTCAGATATCTATTGAAATGGGTTGATGTTCTTAAGGTCTAATTTCATTTTCCTCCAATAGCACAGGGAGATGACACCCAACAGATTATACTAGCTGTCAGCCCTACACAACCATATCTGTAGATTTCAGACAATTATCTGTAATCAATAGCTGTAGCATCATGGTGATAAAATTATAGTACTTACATATAATTACACTTACATTCAAATATAACCAGTTCCATTCAGAGCATATGTCAATGGAGTAAATCATGCTAAGTCTGTAATTCTCAAAAGAGAGGAGGGAAGGTCAGATCCATGTTTTCCAAGAAATTTAGTTCAGAATGAACTTTCCTTTTCAGTTAACCTTCTAATGTTCTTTTAGGTCTTAAAAGAAACTTTTCTGGGTAAAGCCTTTGCAGAAGTAACCTTGCTAATCCTACACATATAACTCTTTATTTTTCTACTAAATAGATTTCTTACAATTTTATGCATATGAATGAGCATAACATAATTTATCACATGCTGATTCTCTTACTTTAAGTCAGAAATTAGTGGACACTCCTGAATTCACAATTGCTTATAAATCCACCAAGATGAATTTTTCATGTCAGTATAAAAATAGGCCTTTATTATATCTTTCATTTTGTGCTTTCTCCATTCAGTGTCAATACCAGCTCTGTGTTCCTTTTCTGTTCTCCTTCTATTCTTTAATTTCCTGGTCATCTATTCATTCTGTGTTTCTCCTCTATTTCTTTCTCCTTCTACTACTTTTGATTCTTAGCATTGATCTTGGAGACAGAATTGTGCGCTGATAAGGTGTTTGTATTTTTTTAAAAAGACTTCTTCTCTATTACTCCCTCCCCCCTATATAAAGACACTTTAATACCTTGGTTGTGTTACAGACCCTGATTTCAGTAGTTAGAGGACTTTTCCCTACACAATGAAATCCTGAGTCCTAGTGACCCTGCTGTTAGGAAAGGGGGAAAAGCAGATTCTTAAAAAATCCTAATATGCAGCTCTCTGGACGTGTTTCCCACAGGTCACCACTCCTGCTTAGGTGCATTAAAAACCAGGTCTGTGCAAGCAGCAACAGGTAGGAAATGAAAGGCATTGTGGAAGGATTGACAGGATCAGTCCTTCTTCCTTTATGATTTGCACACGCAGGCTGCTGCTAAGAGTTTCTCTTCCTGGAAGAAGCACCTTTCTCAAAAAGTGCAGTGTTTATGGTGAAAATTTCAAATTTCTAGTTTTCCTTACAAATAATAGTGTTTAATCATATCATTATACACATAAATACCTCGTTTTTCCTAGACAGCACTACCTGCAGCTGAGAAGATTAAAGCTGTGAACATTGATAAGGAAGATGTTTGGGGCATGCCTATGAAGAATTCAGGTCTGTTGTTCCTAGTGGCATTTTTGAGAGATTTTTAAACCAGGTGCCTTAGTCCTGCCAGCAGAATAAAGGCTTCTCTCCTTCTCCCATGACCTTTGCAACCAATACAGGACCTGGTGCTGCAAATGTGGCTGCACAGGCTGGACACAGGACAGCAGAGGCTGCAGGTATCCCTGGGTACCTCCTGTAGGTACCTCCATGGGCTTTGGGAGAGGATGTCCTTGTCCTGGAGAGTGCAAGAACAGAGGAAAAGGAGAGACAGTTCACCTGTGGCATGCCTCTGAAAGCTTTTTTTGCAAATTGTCCTGGTCCTCACTGCGAAAACCAACCTGACCTGACCCAGGAGTGAGGGTCACTGCCATTATTCCTATGTCAAATTTCAGGTAGTTGATATCAAATCTGCAGTATTGCCCAAAGCTGCAGCACTGAGTTACTGTCTAAGTGAGATTAGGCACTTAAAGCCTACAAAATTAATATTTTAGACAAAGATTTCCTTTTGGAAAGATAGGTCATATCCTAAAAGCCAAGGATACTCAAAAAATGGTCAGCATCTCCTAGAATATGGTCTATGATTCGTCAGATTCTAGCTAAAGAAATAATGTTCAGTCAGACAAAAAACTAGAACTGTCAGAACCTGAAAAATCTGATTTATGAGAGATTTTTAATTTTCTTTTTTCTTTTCTCTCTTTTTCACTAACTAGAGGTAAAACCAAGGCAATCACACCATAATTATAGCTTTGATCAGTTCTCTGCTGAAGATAAAAATGGTTTTATATAGGTCACTTCCTGATATCTAAGAGTGTCAAAACAGATTTATATGACAATAATATCAATCTAAAATCATCTACAGCATGTACACACAAAATCTGCAACTATTTCAGGTATTGTCACTAATCACTTATTACATATTTCCTTATAAACTGTTCATAAATTATGCTTATTTTCTTATAATTAGTAGTGCTAACAGTGTATAATATCAATAAGGTCATTAAACATGTAAACAATAAATGATAGCAATATTAATGCCACTAAGTAGCAATGCTTGACAGCATCATGCATATTCAGTCAGCTTATGACTATATTTCTCTGCACTTTGACAGCCAGACATGGAATAGTGCCAGTCACTAGTTTAATGAACATCAAGATGAGTGCAGAAGTTGAGAAGTTAGAAATTAGTTAGCAGTTGGTTAAAAGAAAAAAAGACAAGCTAATGAAATAAGTGTGTCCTAATGCTTTCATAATTAATATGTGGGCTTTTTGGATCCTTTTTTTTAACCACATCTGTTCTTCATGCTCATCCCCTCTTCCTGGACAAGCAGGGATAATTAGCTTCCTTAAGCTGTATCACCCAAACTGGTGGACTTACCTAGTTTGCTATGAGAGCTGGAATGATATATTTAACTTCTAGATTACATAAGGATAAATCAAAGACAAAAAAAAAAAAGAAAAATAATCATATTGGATGTTTCAATAGTTGTTTTTTTTTCCCCAAAGTTCCTTTGAAGACGGTCAGATGTATTTCTTTTTCTAATGGGCATTCTACACTCTTCACAGATTTGATATCTGCTGAATTTGGCTGGCACTACTGGAGAGGCCAGGTAAGGACTGAAGGAAAACAAATGGTTTGTAAACCAATGAAAGTCTTGTCAAAGCTTCGCATTAGGTGTAATATCGAATTCACCTCTTCAGGTAGAGAGAGTATATAAAGACGCCTTTATACTTACAGATTGATATGAAGCGTTTCATTTTCCTTGTTTCTCCACCTTAGAAGACTAGAAATCTGTTCTAAAATGAAAATGGAAACTATTTGTCAAAGAAAGGACAACATCACCTTTTTGCCACAACTAGAATGGCACATTGAGAGGGACTATGCACTCCTCAACATTTTGGTTGTGATTCTGAAATACACCGGCTCTTTTAAAGCTGTCTTGACTTCTCCATTTATTCCATAACTAAAGAGAAAACCCATGGGATTTTCTTTTTCCAGACTTTTCTTCTCATGTGTCCCAAATAATTGACCATTGTCCATTTAGCCCTCATTGCTTGCAGTACTGGGAGTCCTGCCCTGTTATAGACCAGCTCCTCTATAAAAATTAGCCCCAGATGGATTGCTCTAAATGCCACCACCATGGCAGGTGCTAAGAGGGTTTTTGGTCACTTCACAAAAAAAATTTCCAAGAATTTAAGTAGCCTGGGAACTTTGAGGTCAAATCCAGCAACATTTATTGCAAAAGCAAAAATAAACGCACATTAGCTGTTCTCCATTAACGTGGAGGCTACTTGTGGCACTTTGCTGGACACAGCTAAACTCCATTCAACAGCATTAACTGCATCCCAAAAAATCTTTGATGCCATTCTGGTCTGTTTAACAAGAGGGAGTGTATATCCATTCTTGTCCATGAAGACAGTAACAATGCCATATCTGATGGGTTGAGATGAGATTGTCTTAAGCTGTGTTACTATCCTGGGAAAAACAGTGCATGGTCCTTGGTCCTACAGTGGGAAACGGAGAAATGGAGAAATGTCCACACAGCATAAAAACTGCTACTCCAGGCCTGTCCTCCACACTGCCAGAAGAGGCTTATTGCTGTCATAGCCAGACCATGTAATTTGAAATGCACCACGATAAGATGACTGATGATCCCAGTGGACACAAACTGACCCTGAGCCAGCAACACACCCCTGCATCAAAGAAGGCCAACAGCATCCTGTAATGCAGTACAAGGAGTGCTGCCAGCAGGTCAAAAATGGTGAACCTTCCCCTCTGCTCAGCTCTGGAGAGACACACTGGACTTCTTTGTCTAGCTCTAGGATTCCCAGATCAAGTGAGACATGGATACCCAGTGGACAGGAGTGAAAAAGATGGAGCAGACTGTTACGGGTGGTGCCCAGTGACAGGACAAAAGACAACGGGCATAAATTTAAATATTAGGAATTCAATGTGTATACAAGAAAACTCTTTTGTACTGTGAGGATGGCAAAACCTTGGCAGAGTTTGCTTGAACAGGTAGTGGAATATCCATTCTTGAAGATATTCACAGCCCTACTGGACTTGGTTCTGGGCAACTTGTGCTTGAGGTCCACGCTTGAATGAAGGGGTTAGGCTGGATAAGATCAGAGGTTCCTTCCCACCCAACAATTCTGTGATTCTTCTGTGAAGACCCTCAGGCTGAAGAAGAAATGAAATTTGAGGTTTTATCTGGTCCAAGTATGTCAACTACTAAAGTACATTGAGTAAAATGTTGTACTGCTGAAAAAGCAAGTTCCACAGAAATTCACAGAATAAGCTGGCTTGGAAGAGACCCACAAGGATCATCAAGTCCAGTGCCTGGCCCTGCACAGGACAGCCCCAAGAGCCACACCATATCCCTGAGAGTATTGTTCAAATGCTTTTTGAGCTCTGTCAGGCTGGTGCTGTGACCTGTTTCAGTGCCCAGACACCCTCAGGGTGACGAATCTTTTTCTAACCTGAACTAAAGCTCCCCAGACACAATTTCAGGCCATTCCCTCTGGTCCTGTCACTGGTCAGGACTGAGACAATATTGATGTCTGCTCCTCCTCTTCCCCTCACAAGGAAGTGGGAACTGAAATGAGGTCTCCCTTCAGTCTCCTCTCCCTTCAGTCCTCCTCTCCTCCTCTTGTTCTCCAGGCTGAACAGACCAAGTGACCTCAGGCACTCCTCATACATTTTCCCCTCAAGGCCCTTCACCATCTTCTTTGCCCTCCTGTGGACACTCTCTAACAGTTTAATATTTTATATTAACTGTCCCCAGCACCAGAGGTGAGGCTGCCCCAGCTCAGAGCAGAGCAGGACAATCCCCTCCCTTGCCTGGCTGGTGATGCTGTGCCTGATGCCCCCCAGGACACCCCTGGCCCTCCTGGCTGCCAGGGCATTGCTCAGATTCAACTTGCCATCAACCAGAACCTCCAGGTCCCTTTCCACAGCACTGCTTTCCAGTATCTGGGTCCCCAGTCTGTGCATACATCCAGGATTGACCCATCCAAGGGGCAGAATGTAGCGCTTTCCCATGATGAACTTCATAGGGTTGGTATATACATATAGGCTGAAGAGGAAATACTTCCCAGCAGTCCATGCCTTATTGAATTCTTTGCATTTCCTAAGTTTCTTCCTACATTGCTTATCTTTCCTGTACACTGTTGCTACTATTGTGGATCCCATACTGAGGTCTCAGTCCTCTCAGCTTATTGTTGGAGGAAATCTGCATGTCCATCTCAATGCTATGGATCCTCTAGGCAGCTGGACCTCTGAATTATAGAATTTCATTCTGGAAATTGTTCAGTTTGCAATAAAATGTCCATTTGCATCTAGTAATTTTGCTCCTTCAAAACACATGAACATAACAGTAAATCCTGATAATGCAAAATCCAGCTGCTGCTTGGAGGACAGGCTAAGACTTCCACACCAGATACTTAATATTTTCTAATCAGCATTCATCTGTTCTTGGCATCTAGAACTGACCCATGCACTAGAAATACTTCAGATGATAATGAGTAGCACTGCCAAGTGGCTGGCACACCTGAGCTAGCCAAGGTTATGGATTAGGCTTCAAATATTTGGGCATGATTTTTCTGCTGATAGAAGACATCTTGAAATTTATTTTTCAATAAAGAATACAATTACAAGATAATTGCTCCAAAGAATACCTAGAAACACTACAACTGAAATTGTTTGGGAACAAACAAACCCTCTCCTTCTCAATGAGGAATATCAAAGTCCTACAACACAGGTGAGAACAATTCTCAGATTCAATCCAAATAATACCAAATCCTTACTGAAGACTTGACTCTTGAATGGCTTAAAGAAAGTTAACTCATCCTTTCTCTGTTCCTGAAGACTGCTGTTCACACATTTAGTTAAGAGTGCTTCCTAACTACAAGCTATTTAACAAATAGTGCTTATCACCCCATCTCAGGACCTCTTTGTTCCTCTTGAGGATGCTTCTGTTTCAACAGGTGAGCTCCAAGATCCACTCCAACCATTCTTTATTCCTGAACTATAAACTTTGGTGGGGTGTAGGGACAGTTTAAGTCTCCAGACAAGGTGATTTCATTTATTTTAGATTAAATTTTTCAAGAACATTCTCTTTGTTTTCCTGTTCCAGCATAATTTTCTGTGTGGAACACTTGAAACAATATTTATTCTCTTCCTTCATCTTACTTTGCTATTTCATAATTTTGTCCATCTTTTTTTCTGGTTGCAGGCACTCTCATCTCTTTTGGGCCTCTCTGCTTGTCAGACTCTCAATGCAGAGCCCTCCTCCATTCTCTCACTAGAAATATGAAACTAGATGTTTAACATACGGAACTTTGAAAGTGCTGAGCACCCTCTAACAGACAGTGATAGATCTTCCCTGGTTTCTACTGGAGTTGAATTTCCTTGGCATCTTCTATCGTGCCTGTATACTTAGGGCTCTTTCATTTTGGAGCTCAGCCTTCACTACCTTTCAACACTTCTCCTGTTTCTGAGGACTGTCTTTCATGCAGTTCCCATTGCTCTCTTTCAGCCTGCTTAAAATGCTATCTTTAGCTGTCTTCAATTTTAGAAGACTCCAATTTTGTTTGGAAAACTAAATCAGACTTTAGCAGTAAAGCTATATACAAGCACACATTCATGCATTTGATATTCCAGGCAACAACTGAAATGCATCTCAGTTTCTCAGTGTCATGATTACTTCCAGCTAACTGGGGTTAAAACAGAGTCCTGTGAGTAGGAAGCAGACATTCTTCCTTGTAGAGCACCAAAATCCTGATAATGCTGATTAAAATAACCCAGCTACATTGCTTGCTTTTTCATCTCACATTCCTGGCTTGAAAGCCCAAATGTTCCGATCTTGAATTCCATGCTCATTTCTAGAATAGTATCAGTATGAGAGGAGAGCCATGGAAATAAGCTTTTTCCTTAGAGCTGATGAATAGAGGGCATAATTAAGAACTGTAGGCCAAATCCTCAACCAAGGTAATTCAAAATGATCTACTTCACCTGCAAATCTGGCTCACAACACAGAATTGCTCTTGTTAACATCATAAATCACTCCCAACCAAGACAGAAAAGCTGTATTCTGTGCTTACTTCCTCATGTGTACTTCTTTGAATTTTCCCTGATTTGAACACCTATCCCTCGGGAGATGGAGGTGACCATTTCCTGAAAAGGCAAACATTAATTCTAATAGAGGGTCTGCTTGATTCCTCAAAGCAGGTCAAAGCTGGGATGATTCTGGGTATCTGACTGACGTTCAGATGCTTACATTCCCTGATGAATCCATAGCTAACTCTATGTGATAGAAATATCTCACATTATTCTTGTGTTTGCCAGCTTGCAGTGTCATTCCAGATGGCAAACACAAAAATAGCATGAAAAAATTCTTTCTGAAATTCAGGCTCTAAAAGGATTTTGTTAATCCTACAACAGATTTTCCAAGATGTTCAAACTGTCCATTCCTTATTGACAATAAAACATCCCAACTGGAGTATCTTGTAAAACCATTGTTACAGTAAATTTCAGGCCATTACTAATTTCATTACTGCCTACTTACTAAAAGTACATTTATTTCTTCATCACTCCTCTCGATAATCTACCTCTGCTTCATTTTATTCTTTGCTTGATGCTACTTTCATTAGAGTAGGAGTATCTTCAGAGCAATAGAATCATAAAGGTCTCAGTTGTTAGCATGGAAGTGGGACTGCTTAAATTTGATTACTGTGTTTAATGAAGTGTCACATTTATTTACAAGATGACATGATGAATCACATTACAGTTATTATAAATCAGCTTATAAGAATGGACAAATGGTTCAATAAAGCAATGGATTTACAAATTTGAGATGAACGCATTCGGGTTCCTTGTCATATTTCCCTTTAAAACAAATGGCAATGCACGATTTACTTTATCCCAGGAGCTAAATTGGCAATTTGTTTGAAAAAGAGAGAGAGAAGAGAGGGTTCACATTACATTTTGCATTATACTTTCTGTCTCACTGACCCAAAACGTCAGATCATTCACATGGACAAATCCAGTTCACCTCAACATGTTTGTTAACCTTTCAGCCATACATATGCACTGTTTTCTTCCTCTTCCAATGCAGTTTTGTCCTACCCCTTGCCAAAGACGCTTCCCACATCCATACCAGATACAATATCTCCTGAAAAAATTGCTTGGCCTGTCTCCTTCCTTTGCCTGTGTGCTGGGCCTTTCACTGGAGTTCAGATTACCCCCAAATCCTATGATTAACATAAAATTTTATCTGCTTGCCTTTTGACAATTTCAACACCTTGCCTGTTTTAACACCAGTGATGTGAGTGGCCCAAAGCCTGAAGAAAATCAAAAAGTAAAAAAGCATCTGTCCAGCAACCCCTTCTCAGCCTTGGAGTCGTCATTAAAAAGGTCTTAGTTCATATGAAGGAAATGGGCTCCTCTCTCTCTCTCTGCCTGACTTGCAAAGAAATTTGTTCAAAACATTTTTTTTCCAGCACATTCCTGTTTATTTGTGTTTGCCCTGCAGAAATGCTAATGCAGGATCATTGCATTAAACAGGCCTGATAACGTCTGAGTGCACTCACATATGTGTGGGCTGAAAAGCAGCCACATCCTGGCGAGGAGGGGGGCCCAGGAAGATGTGTGTGTTTTGGGGTGTGCATGTGTGTGTGAACGGGGGAGGCTTCCGAGTGAGTGAGCTCAGGCTTTTGTGCCACATCTGCATTTTGCTCAGCCTGAGTGACAGGTGTACATGCATGCCACATCGGCTGCCAATATGCTGTGAGACCATGGTAACAATCGCTCATCTCTGGGGAGCTATGCTGCCTCGTTCCTCACTATCAGACATGAAAGAAATAATTTCAGGTGCCAGAAAAGGAACTGTGATAAAAGAAAACATTCCGGCTTTCATGGCACTGGAGTTTGCCCCGAGGCAACAGCTTTGATAAAAAAAAAAGTGTCTCTTTCTTTACATTCACAATTAATCCATGATTATCTACAAGCAATCCTTTGGCCTATAGGATACTGTCAGAAAGAGTTGTTTTCCTTTTTTTTAATTCCTTGTACACTTCACCTCTTTTTTTCCTGCTGCATGCACCTATTGTATCATGCAAATCTTCAAACCCTGCTGAAGCTAGAGACAGCTTGCCACCCCCACTTTGGGAACTTACGTGGATATCAGACATATCTGTGTAGAATAGCTATTGTTAGCTGAAGTATTAGCATATAATGTTTCTTCAGTTGTACATTTCAAAAAGATATGAAGGAGGGCTATTATAACACAAGGAAAGTTGAACCAAGCCCTCTTTTCTGCAGTGTTCTGTATCATCAGCCAAAATAAAGTTTGGATATATTTTTAAGAGCAAAACAATGAGCTTCATTCAGAAGAGGCAGTATTATCTCTGTCTGCGTGAGTTCACGTTCATTTGATACTGGTTGGATTCTAGCATTTATCTTGTCCATCTGATATCCACAAGACTATGCTTCACCCTGGAGTCCAGGTCCTAGGGACCAAGGGACATGAGAGGTCACAGTGTAAAGCAAATAGCACCAGGGTTTTGACCCAGGCAACCTCACTCTTCCTTTGGGCCTTCATGAGCCAAACAGCCTCCTCCACAAAATCTTCACTGCCCAACCCAGCAGCAGAGACAAAGGGAGACTGAAAGATCTTTGTGAAAAATAACCAGGAATTGTTCTAGAGACAATGCTTAACCTGACATAAGCATCACTAATAATGAGAGTTAAGATTTCTCTTCTCATTCATCTCAGTCATGGTTAACTTCTTGAACCCTTTCCAGCCTTCAGATTTCATGCCAGTGACTCAGATTGCAATAAGGTGTAACTCCTTCATGTTACTTTGAGTCTTTCTAAGGGGTACAATGACAGAGCTTTCATACAGCACGTCAACTTTGGCAAAAACTGTCCATCTACAAGGGTCTAGTAATTAAGCAGTTTGAACAAGGAAATGGAACAAAAGCCAGAAAAATTACTGAACTCATCAGCTACCATGGATGTAGAAACTCTGTGTTTCTCCTTCCCATTTTTCCCCATTCAGATATATCTGTCCATATGGATGGATGTCTCTTTTTGTTTATCACTTTATCTCTTCCTTTCTTTCCTATTTTTTTCCTGCATCAGCAAGCATTATTGTCCTCCCCGTGAACAGTCTCATGGTGCTGTCTCCTGACTAACCCAACCAGCAATATTTTCAGTGATGGGCTGATTAGTGGAAAGGAAGATAAACAGTGTGAAGGATAGTAATAAACAGAATGGAGAGATGAAGACTTATCAAGCAGCAAAGCCCTAACGCGGTATTGCTAAGTTATGTACTCATTGCTCTCTTGCTCTAACAAGCAGCTGCACAGAGATAGGTAGATTTTCTTCTCAAACAAAGCTAAGGGCAGGAAAACAAAGCAAGTCTTCTGTGTGTATGTTGGTATGTGTTTCAGGGGGAAAAAAATCAGGACACTGTGAGCAAACTGGCTCTGCAATGGATCGACAAGGGTTTATTATTCTGAGCAGCACTCAATCAAATGTGGCCCCTATGAACAGAGAGTAATGTTGGCGAATCATCCTGGGGGCTTTTTTTCTGTGTGTGAGTGGTATCCATCTGTCAGCTGTCAGTGCCAGTGAGAGATATACAGAGCTGTCACTTCTTGTCAGCCAGCATTTGTGAGGCCTTTTGCAGCTGCTACACAACACATACTGTCCTTATTGAAGGCCAACAAGGAGTCTTGGAGAAGATTCTGCTGGGCAGGGTGAAAAGGGGAAGAGAGATGTCAGGACCACTCTAGGAGAACAGCCTTGACCCATCAAAAAATTTTAACTTCCCTCACAAAATCCTATTTTTTTCCTGAATATTAATGATAACAAAAGGCAGATGGAGAGCTGAGGTAGAGGCACAGCTATATGCTCTGCATTCTGAGATTCAAGGCAAGTCTTGCACTTCCTTTGGTACCTCTGGAACCTGTAATAATAAATATGTGGGATGTGGGTGGGATGTGGGTGGTGGGATGTGGGTGGTGATGCATTCCAAGGAGTCCAACAGTGTATCCTGAATGAAATGAGGGAAGGCACAAACAGCCATTCCTCCAAGGAAAAAAAAATCTCCATCTATCACTTCCAAGTCATACACACACACACACAGACACATACACACAAGATAGATGTGTGTGTGTGGAAAACTTAGATGCGTATCCACACCTTTTAGAAGTGTTGGAACTGTGCTGGGCTTGTGCTGAATTTAAGACTAAACCAAAATTCAGGTTCCAAGGCACTGAAATCTTGCCAACTGTTTTCTGAAAATGTTGGCTCCAAATGTTGAAAATCTCATGAGATCAGCTGTTCTTCTGAGTTTTCCTCCACCATGGGTTGTATCAGAACCAGCTCCAGCAAATAAGAAGTCTTTTGGGTTTGTGATCTGTTGCAGATTTATAGCATTGATAAGGACAAAAAGTTTTGCATCCAGTCTGTTCTCACGCATTATTAATCACAGATGGAATTGAAATACTGTTTTTAAGTAAAGGACTTTAGAACAGTATTATAAATGTGTAGGTATGCCAAACTGATTTGCATCATTTCAAAAGGATAACTGACTAAATCTATAGAGAACTTTTTGATTTGGTTTGTATGTTTACAGCTGCCTTCGCAACAATGCTAAACTAACATGGCAAATGTGCAAGGCAGCAGGGTTAGGAGAAATGAGTGTAAATGGAGCTGGGAAGAGCTAAATTCTACTCTCCTTTTCCATCCAAGTCCCCTCAAGCTAGTCGTGTCAATTCTCTACCTGTTTCCCATTTGGTGATAACCTTTCATTATCACTCTCTCAAGAGCATCAAGTTGATGGTTCTTTCAACCAACCTTTGAACTTCTAGAGGTCTCTACAGGTACAAATCTCTCCTGAGTATATCATGAAAGGAAGTTGTTTGATTCTGATTCTGGGTTCATAATGCAAAGCTAGAAACTTAGCCCTAGTTGCTCACCAATGATTTTGCAAGGGGAGAAGACCAAGTGATATTTACAATTCTGAGAGTTCAGTGCAGCTTTGGACATGAACAAGTCATTACTTAAACATAAGATCTCACATCAGATAATCTTCTTTTATAAGTTATCTTGCTCATAAGATTTGTCAAGAAATACAGAAATTCAGGATTAAAAACTGCAATCAAGAGTACTGTAGCAATGAAGTCCTGTTCAATTGCCAGGGGTTTGTGGGTTTGTACATACTATATAAACCAAATAATATACTAACAATATCTATGATATAATAATTAGATAGCAATATTATATAAAAATGCAAAAAAATTTAAATTATTTTACATGGTTCCATTATATTACATGTAAATGAAATTTTACATCCTGTAGAATACTAAAATATAGTCAGTTTTTTTTCTAGGGTGACTGGTTTTCTCAGGCACGCTGCTATTGTTAAGCCCAAGTAGCAAGTACTTCACTGATTCATTTTGTGCCTGTAGAATTACTTTTTATTTAAAAGATGCAAAAAAGATTTATAATTTAGCTTAGGGTTGCTTGAAAGACTGCTTTGTTTGGTTACCAGTTTCAAACACATATGGTATAACTCATATTGCTGCAAGTAAAACAAGGCTGACTGTTGAATGAGCATAACACTGTAATGGCAGAATGTCTGCATTTAGCCCTTTTAACTCAGATCTGCTTGCAAGCCAAAATCAAATGGGAAACAATTAGTGCCTGTCAGAAAATGATTTCCTCCTTCTCCTGAGAAAATACAAAAATGCAAAAGAAAAAAAGAAGAAATTTTCAGATGAAAACTATTAATTTTATTGTGGAGATGCTTTTCCAATGTCTCATGGGAACTGTAGTTTGTATGCCTCATGACCCAATTCCTTTTCAACAACTTAATCCTTTAATAGTGTGTCTCTCGCCCTAAGTCACCCCTACATCCTTCCATGAACACTTTAGCCATAGCATGGAGGATTCCATGGTTTGTAGAGTGGAAGACACAGAAGACTCCATAAGAGGAACACATCCAAACATGACAGGCAAGCTTGTGATTCTGAGCAACAACTTCTGCCAAGCCTCGGGGCAAAGTTCAAAAGTCTGGGCAATTTTGTGATTTTGACAAGAAATCACAGATATAATTGTCCTCTCTGAGTCAAAATCTAAATCTTATTATGCTGCAGACTGTTAAAGCTTAGGATAGTCCTCAATTCCTTTTCCTATTTAGAATAAGAGCAGTTCATATTTTGAGGAATCCATCACAACAAACCCCTTAAATAAATCTGTTGGATGAATGACACAGAAACCATCCTGCCAAAGCATTGTATACCTAAAATGTTTCAGCATTTCTTGTGAAAGTTAGAGCTATCAGAAAGAATTCTAGGGCCAGAGAAGGGAGCACTTCCTTGAGAGTCCCTGGAAGTGTGCTGTATTAAGGCCTTTGTCAACTAAAGCACAATTTGTTGGATTACCACAGAGTACTTTAAAAGTAACATTCTTTCCTGAGGGAGAACAAGAGAAAAACAGTACTTCAGATAGGAGTAGTGAGAGGAACATAATAGGTATTATTTTGATTATAAAGAACAGTGGATCTCTATAAAGTCATGCTCTTCTTGGTTTTAGAAAATGGCAAGCCTGAAGTAAATTGGGATTGAGACAGAGAAGCTTGTTTACAGAAACTTGCTGGCTAGCATCTCTTCAGAAAATTCTGGCGGGCACAAAGACACTCTGGCTTTCCTGTGTTACAATCAAAACAGCGTGGTGATCTCAGCAAAACGTGTCTACTATCTTTTTTTCTTTTAGTGGCACATGTACATATTCATACCTCTCCAAACAAGACTAGTAGGACCTGTACCCTTTTCAGCCCTCAAATGTTGTTATCAAATTGTATGACTCTTCTCCCTCAATACTTTGTGTAGCTTTTAAATTTACTATTGGGCATTTCCCCAGTCTGCCTACACCATTTATATTTAAAAATGAATTTTATTTCCTTCCCAGAATCTCCCTGCTTCTCAGGTTTATATGTGCTATTTGCTCATCCTGACTCCACTTTCCCTATCACATCCACTTGGACTTCTTGGACTTCTCCCCTGGATCCTCAGTAGGTGGGCCAGAGGAAAACATGGAACAAAACACCCAGTTGTGTAGGGTAGCAGCCAGACGTGGTGTAGGACAACACAGTCCCAAACAAGAGAGAGGCATCTCACAACAGTGTCCACGGCTCTACATTTGGAGTCCAGAAACTCAGCTATAAGGGCACCCAGCTACCTGGGCCTGTAAGCCTTTGTAGGTGGCGTTTGTTGATCCTGCTGTTCAGTGTTCCTGATGTTTCAGGCATAAGGACAGATTAAGTCTGGAGACTGGCTATGCTCTTACACATCTCCTCATTTTCTAACTGGCAGGGCTGTACAGGCTCAGCAAAATCAGGCAATCAGGGCTCAGCACAGCCAGAAGAGCTTCCCTGGCATTGACAACCAGAGCTTCAGAAGATGGTCATTCCTTCAGAGTTTCTTGCAAGAAACCAGAGTGATATAAGAATCTCAAGGTGTACTGAAGACAAAATATAAGTCATTGAGAATGGACAATTCCTAATATTACTGGGTTTACCCAGTAGCATTAGGAATTAAGAGATACCAAATTAACTGTGGGCTCCCAACAGAAGGAATAAACTCAACTACTTGATCAGAACAAAGATCATCAGCACTAGTTTTCTGTCCCCCACAGCAGCAGTTTAGGTTTCCAGCCTCATCCAGGCAACAGAAGTGGAGGAAGAACCCCCATGGGAGTTCAGTGAGGGACAGGACTCGTGAAAAGTTGTGAGGACACCAGGGGTTAATTACATTAATACAGGGCACAGACACAGGGCCAAAATTAAGTCTGATTGACAGTGCCAGCAGCTAAGTGGATCACTGCTTCTGGCAGCATTTCTCTGTCTAGTGTAGTGATGACTCACAGATTTCCTCATCACCTGTTGATAAACCTGGAAAAAACAAAGAGAAGATGTATTTTGTAGCTTTCAGATGGCTTTAGCAGAGAAAATAAGAACAAATGGTCAGAATTCATCTCTAGGATGGAGATGATGTATGTCAAGCTACACAGGTACACACACTTCAGCGGGATTGACCCAAAGGACTGGGAAAAGGACAGTCTACAAATCATAAATGAGCATGTCTGCTTCAGACATTCCAAAACAGGAACAAGCAGGACCATTGGATTGCACAGTGCCACCTATTATTCAGCATTGCTTAACTCCTGGCTTTGTGGGAGAGTTTCCAGTTACTCGAAACACTAATAAACTTTATTCACAGTGGCTGACATTTTCCATGCCTCAGGCTAAGTGCTTGTGGAATAGTGCAGCCAAAATGTGGCTCAACTATTTCTAAGTATTCAGCAGTCATGCTTATAGCTTGAGAATTACCCAGATTCATCCTTTGCCTTGTGGCCAAAACAGTTGATGAGGCTCAGACACATGTGTTTGTCCATCAGCTTGAGGCTTGGATATGCATTTGTGACATCTAGAATGTGATATTGATACAACACTTGATATTATGTGGCAGTTTAAAGGGTTTCTTTGGCTTGAGACCCACAAAGTCATTAATATTCCATGAAGGCCACACCAAGTTAGTCACAGGCAACACCTCATCAACAATTTTGTTGATGCAATGCTAGAGAGAAAAGCCTAAAAAAGATTAAGACTTTTTTAATATATTACCATATTTATACTCTTGTATTTCTTTGTTTTTAAAGCCAAATTGAATCACTGGCTATGTTCAGACAGTTGTGGAAGGGGAAAAATATGAGCTTAAGTTTGAAAATCTCTTCTAAATAATTTAAGATAGCTTTTCTGTGCAGTAAAAATGTGTTGTGAAGTGAAGATCTGTAACTGAAAGTTTAAATTTGTTTTAAGCGTGCTGCAGTTATCAAGAATCAACTATTAAAACACAGGAAATTCTGACTTAAGGTTAAACTTAAAAGGAACTCAAGACAGATGTTAGGCCATGACTTCAAGGAATAAGTGTTAGTAAGATTTATTCGGCCAAATTCAGCCGAATCAAACCTGGTGTAAAACAACAGAGTTTTAAAGTTAGTGATAAGAAACCACTGCTATGCTAGATAGATAAGAAATGCTGACTTTTGTTTTTCTCAGGTTGTTCAAACAAACTGACTTAAGGTGGCTTGGATATCTTAATCAGTAGCTTTTATCCCTGCAGTAATTTATATTCCTTTTTTCCTTTATTTTTTCCCCATTTAAAAAGATGAAGTTTGTCTTTCTTGATCTTAAGCTGGGCACAGTTTCATTTTATCAATTTTATGTACTTTTTCTTGATCTACTTTTCCTGATTTTCTTCCTACCATTTTAAAGTGTCATTTTATTATTATCTTTCCCTGCTGTGCATACGATAATATAGGAAAGAAGGAGAAATATACAGAGATGAACCAGTCTTTGTGTAGAAATGCTCATTTTCACCTCTTCCCCATTCTGGAGACCCCTGTGGTTGTTCAAGTCCAGAAAGGTGTCCCATGAAAGTCATCCACATTTTTTTGAAGTTCAGATTCATAGTCTGAGGTGCTTTCCTGTTAGTGAATAGGAAATATTAAATAGGTGAATGAGATTGAAAAAAGGAGTGTGAAATCCTTGATTGATGAGAAGCCATCCTAAGAGCCTTTTTAATATTTTTATAACATTTTATACAAAAATTGTACAATTTTATTACATGTATTACATTTTGATCGTGATTTTTTTTTCAAGAATCTGAAATAAAATGCAGACATGAAAAAAAAGTGGGGAATAATGTATATGCATCAACTTAGCTTCACTTGAAGCATATCTAAACAGCTGTCTCCCACATGAAGTGTTATCCTTCTTAGTGATTGCCAAAAAGAAAAAGAAAAGCCAGCGGTATTAGTGTATAGGGCATTCTAGATTTCCCTGGCACTACAGCAGAACAAAGAAATAAGAAAATTGGTGCAAAAAAGAAAAAAGAATAAAGGTTACTCCAAAGCAGGTTGTTCACTTGCTAGCAGAAGTGTCAGTAATTTTTACTGACATAGTCACTTTGAACAGTACAGAAGTAAAAACAGAGAAACACAGGACAAGAAAGATCAAAATATGTCTATGTCTCCGGGATCTTCTTGCCTTTCCTTTACAAAAAACCCCAGGATATGAATCACATACACCAGGGCCACCAAGCCCTAGCAGCTGATCTCTGCTCTGCTTTCCTGGGAAAGGAGACCTTCTTTTCAAATTTCTGTCAATATGTCACAGGGGAAAAGAAAGCCATACAAAAATCACATCAGAGCTTTCTCAGTGATGAAGCTTTTTTACAAAAAGCAAATGTTTTCCTTAGAATTATTACCATCTGAGTTATTTCCATGTTGCAGCTGAAGGCCAGTAGTTTGCAAGTGCAAATACTTGGGGGGGAGGAATAGGGGAAGAGGGATCGTTTCCATTTTTGCCAGTGTGTAAATCTTGTTTTCTGCTGGCTGCAGTCATTCTGATGGACTTGCACTCAGTGAAGGCCCCAGTGTTTCATGACATGAATATGATTTTGGAGTCAATAATGCAAATGCTTTTTTATACTCAGCATAAGCAGGCACAAGAGCAAATGGTCTCATTTACAGTGAAGGTGATGCTTAAAATAACCATTATATGTTTATCTACCCAAAGCTCCCGAAAGATCTGCATGTGTGTGTCTACTGCCTAGGTCTTTCCTCTGAAAAAGCTGAGAACATAGTTAAGTCTCCTTGGACTCATCAGCTGTAGTGCTTTTGGCACAGTTCTTCATCACACCATCCCCTTCTGCCTATCTGTTTTTTCCATTGTCTGCCTCTATCATCTGAACCTGTAAATACATGGAACTCAAAACATTCTGTGATTAAAAACAGGAATGCTTTCTCTTGCAGTAAGTAAGGTTAATCATGCTCAGAAATGGGCTCTTAATACAGCATCCCAAATATCTTCCTTGAAAATGTCCTGTGGGCCCTAATTATCTCTCTCCAAATGAAAAGGATTGAGTCAAGAGTTTTATGCATCTGCTTAGTTTTCAACTGGATTTTGCTGGTGGTTTAAATAAGCATGCTCATTAGCATCTGTCAGCTGCCCAGACTTATTATTTTATTGCTATGTGTTGATTTGATTTTATTAAGACCTACAAGCCTTGATCCTGCCTGAGAGATGGACGCCAGAGCAGATCTGCCACAGCAGTGAGCCATCTGCACAGGCTGCATCAATGCCCACAGTCAGGTGGAGTCTGCTGCCCTGCCCTGCACAAGGTTTTCACCTAAAGATCTTCTCTTTCTTCCTTCCATCAGCTGAGTCCAGAGCTTCTGCCTGTTACACAACACTGCTGAAGCGTTCCCTCTTCTCCCGTCTTTGAGGGAAGTTGCCCACTCCTTTCTTTAGCTTAAAAGAAAGAATGGATTCCTGGAACCTGGAAGAGCAGATGAATGTTTCTAACAATAAGAAAAATCAACCAAATAAGCAGATATTCACCCCTTTCCTTGTCCTCTTCTCTCTTCCCTCCTCAGCTTTATCTCCCTCCCTCCCAGGTGAGAAATGCTGACACATTGTATATTTCAGGAGCAGTTTGGTGTGTTCCCCAGAGCTGAAGCCTGTTTGGACTGTGGTATAAATGCTTCTGTGGCTACTCCCAGAACTCCGGCTCCAGGTTTGCAAACATCGTTGTGGGAGAATGGAAAGAAAATATTACCATGGCAGCCCATCTTCTTCTTCCAGAATGGGGAGAAAACTCACTAGTAGTGTTTGGTCATGGCTTTATAATTCTTAAATAAATTTTTGAAGGATTGCTTGTGGGAAAGGGTGACAGACTAGTGAATGAAAAATCTATGCTTGGGCCTTCTGTGTAATGGAAGTGCTCCCCTAAGAGACTTTCACATTTTGAGAGCTTTTTCAATTTAATTCTTCTAAAAATTCTTCAACTCACATGGTATATGTCTTCCATGGACATTGATGCAACCAATCTCTGTTTTATTCTGTTCTTTCTTTTCCAGTATTTCTCCTTTCCTTGCTTTCTCTGCTAGGGAGTGAACCTTCATTTTCCCTCCGTGCGCGAGGGCGAGTGGGCGTAAGTGGCCCTGAGGTCCGGCTAGCTTGGGTGAAGGTGGCCCACGCCTCCGCGCATCTGAGGTCCAGCCCCCCTCGGCGTCCTGGCCTCGGGCTGGGCTGGATTGCGGACGTGGATGAAAGCGCACCTATGAGTTGAGGAAGGAGGCGACCACTCGCTGGGGTGAAAACGTTGGTTTATTGAAGGTGGATGGAACCAACCACTGGGAGGGCACAAACCAGCAAATGGCAACGAACAAGGGGAGCAACAAGGTTTTAAAGGAGAGGGGTGGAGAAAGGAGGGACGTCCAGCTAGCCAATAACAAAACAACATGGGAGGTACAGAACTTAATGGACACACAAGAACAACCAATAAATACAAAGTAGAGGAGGGGCCCTGGGACCACAGCCAACCACAACCCCCAGAGGGAAGAAGCCTCTAGAACAGAGGGAGGAGTGGGGGTGATTGACTGGGCCCAGGGAGGAGAAAACTTGACTTATAAGGATAAGAAGGGGGAGGAGAAGTTACATAACCTAGGAGCTTAATAGTTAAGGGGGAGGGGGTAACCATGGAAACTCAACTGGCAGGAGAACAGTGGCGGGAAAACTGTGAGGGGAAGAACCATTTACAAGAACATAGGGGAGGTTACACCAAATGGGGGAGCAAACAGAAAAACTTAAAAACCACACTACAACACCTCTGGCTCCTGTCAAACATTGCTATGATGCCTTTTAACCCATCTGTTGTCTCCCAGAACTTTGGAGTCTGCTCATACTCTGAAGAAGGAAGATCAGCCCAGAGTGTCCTCAGCTGAGAGTCCTGAGACAGGGCTGAGAGGGACCAGAAGGGATATGATCCATAAGAACATGCAGGGATCACAACGCTGTTGGAAAACAAGAGTTACCTGACACTGCAGCCAGTCTGCAGCCCTGTCTTGCCTGCAGCCCACTCAGAGTTGCCTGTGATGGCAACAAACTCTTCTCTGGCAATCAGGCAGGCAAAGGGTCCAGCCCATTTCTTGTGCCAAGATCAGGATGTATAGGTAAATGCTGTTTCCTCACAAGAAGTGAAAGCAGCTCCCTATCATCTGCAAAGGGTTACTTAGGACTTTACCACACACCTTCCCTGAGAGACAAATACTCACCAGGGCTGAGGAGCTATATCAGCCTAAGAAGAATTAGCATCCATGTGCTTAAGAAAGAAATGCTGAAGCAACAGCCTGCTATGCCACTTAGCCTGGGACAATGAAACATCAATGATCTCACATTTCAAGTCCTTTCACCCAGCAATGTTTGCAAGCACTGTCCATTAACCCTCCTCCAGCCCTCCCCCAGTGCCACCTCTAGAAATGATGAAGTGAAATTCAGCTTGAGATCACACTTATTCCTGCATCCAAATCCATCACATATTATAGCCTCTCATGTTAGCACAAACATCCTTTAGAATGAAACTTTCCTATTACCATTTCCATTACAGAATCATTTCATCTGTAATAATTTTCCATCAGAGGCTGGAGAGGAGTCTGCTGCAGCTTTACCTGCATGTTCATACCAAGCACAATTGAGAGATACCATTTTTCTTTGTGTTTGAAACCAACAGGAGGAGGAAAAGGGTCCATAAATACAGGCGATCAAGAGTCTTTCACATCTAGAGGTACGCTGTGAAGCACACCTGTAACAAAATAGGAGAGCACAAGGGGCTGGGGGGGAGATTTAGGAAAAATAGGAGCAGAATTAATCCTTCAGGCTGAACCGCCTCTGCAGAGCACAACTATAGAGTCCTGCTGACTCCAAGGGCCATTATTCAAGGGTTAAATGTCACTCAAATCAACCTCATTATGAACTGAAGGATGAGGAGGGGCTCGGGGGAGACACTGCTTTCTTATGCATTTACAATTGAGCCGCTCTGGCCTGGCGATGACCTGCCGCACAATTTTTAAATTATCTCTGCGCGCTCTGCTTGTTTTGGAAATGCTCTAAATAAAAATAATGGACTGTCTTTTAATAAGTCTCATTGTGAAGATTCCACATATCAAACAACGCAGCGCAGCTTGGAGGCAAGCGACGGGCATGTGTGATCTAGCTGGAAGAGAGACAAATGGTGATGGGAGCAACTCCATCTAGGGACCGCTGACAAGAAAATGGCATTCGCAAACTGACACATCTGTCAGGGTGGAGAATATTGGCACCTGTCACGCAATTTCAGTCATGACTTTTAATAAAGCTGCTTTCCCTTAGGTAAAATTGGAACTTGACTGTAATATTAGCTGCAAGCACGTCTTGTTTTCCCCTTCAGAGCTCTTTTGTACGTGAGACGTTTCAAATGAATCTTAAAGCTGAAGTAATGATGTTTACTACTTCTTTCCTCCTCCCCCCCTCCATTCCCTTTCCAAGTCTGGATTTGAAAGAGATGTTGTGCTGAGTTTTTTTCTTTGCAAAATGTCTCCCCTTCATCTACCAATACGAGATTTTTTTTGTATGTGAGTGTGTGTGTGCATGCGCGTGTGTGTAGCACTTTTTCTGTATCACTCCTTTTTTTTTTTTTTTGCCTTTCCTCCTCCTTTTCAGCTGGGCTGTTGTTTGAGTGAATTTAGCCTGGGGAGGCATGTATATCATAAAAACTGGGTTGGGATTTGTTGGCTGTCAGTCAATAAATCAGTCAGGGTTTAATTACCAGGCATGTGATGGGAAGCGGTGACAGGCACCAGGTCTGTTGGATAGCATTTCTTATGGGGCAGCAGCTACTAAAAACAAAAAGTTAGAGAGTATGTGTGCGTGAGTAGATGCCGGATGGGAAGGAGGGGGAGAGACTGGGGGGCAGGGGGGAGGAGAAGTGGAGAAGGAGGAAGGGGGAAAGGAAAAGTTGAGGAGTCCTGCAGCTGGAATCCACTATTACAAGAGAAAAAAAAAAAAAAGAAAAAAAAAGTTTTGTGTTCCTAAAACAAAGACTATGAGTCTCTATTTCAAGACAAAAAATAAGGTTTTTGAACTGAATTTCCCATGTTTTACTTGAAATATGTCAGCATGTTCTGAGTGTTACCTGATGCCTGCATTAACTTATGCTGCACTAAAGTGCACCCCTTTGTTTAACACTTGCAAACATTTTATCAGAAATATTTTTTTAAAAGAAAAGAAAATAACTACATTTGAGAGAACACATAGGGGAGATGGGGCTGGAAGGAGCTGGAAAACTATTGTATTACAAAATGACATAATGTGTTAAAGGACATTTCACAAAGTGAGAGTAAAGCTTTTTTAATAAAATATGAAGGTTATATAACATTCCCAATGAGAAAATCAATAATTTTTCCCCTTTTCTTTTTCCCCTCCTTCTTCCCCCTTTTTGGAAGTTTTCCAGGATGTTGGACCATGGAAATTATGGACAGTATTTTTTTCAAAGGCAATTCATTCTTGACATGGTTTTTATTATTGACTAGTGATGAGAGATGTCATCTTCTTCCTGTCATATGCCATGAAGCATTATGTGGAGATTCTGCAGGATGTTTTGACTGAAAAGATGCTCTATTTTCTTTTAACTATCCTCCTGTGGTGTGTCTCAGTGTGTGTTTCAGAAATCTTTTGTCCATTTTAATGCATTATTGGCAATGGACACAAAATTCTCTGTCTTGAGGTAGTGTAGCTGCTCCTTGCCTGGCAAGGCATTTGTCCATGAACATGAGGGAGAACAAGGCATTTGTGAGAAGAGGAGGAAAATGTTCAGCAGAAGAAGAACGCATTACAAGTGGACTTCAGCTGGTGAAAACTTAGCTGAAATAACTTATTGGTTCAAAATTTATAGAAACTTCTGAACACAAAAAAATACCAGATTAAAGATGGAAATTTGCTATTTAGAGGTCTAATTTAAGTAGTTAGTTTATTCAAGAATAAGAAAAAAACCCTAAATGGTTCTCTCAGATAGCTGGACTCCCATGCCAACAACCTGTTTATCTCCTTGTCTGGTTGTTCCCCAGCTGCCTCTGTGTCTTCACCTCTGTGATTCTGGATGTCCAGCAAGACCTCCCAGAGATCACCTGCAGGATCTTCTTGCATCTATACTTTAAATTGCTCCTGTCAAGTACAGCTGATTGCATGTAAACTTTCCATTGCTCTACCTCTGTCAACTTTTGCTGCCACTCTTAGATGGCAAAATCCTTAGAGCAGAAAACTTTCTTCTTGATTGCTTCACCAGGGCCTAGCTTACAGTGTGAAGTACTATAAATGTGTAATAATAAGCCCAGACCTTGCCTTATGTACATCCTCCCAGAGTTAGTTTTTCCAGCATCAGTAAGACTTTGTGTAAAAGGAGCAATGGCAAAACACTTTTTAATCAGGCTGTCCAGCAGCAGCAGCACCTTGTGGCATGTAGGAATTCAGCCAGATCCCACAGGGCATCCCACCAGCTCCTGCAATCAGGGCCCTGGCTGCCTTGGACAGCAGGTAGTTTAATAAATCAAGTTTGCCCTTCATGGGATGACCATCCTAAATCTCAGTGCCCTGTCCAGAGCTGAAGAAGAAAAGTCCAAAAGGACTCCAGTGCCTGATGGCACATAAAGCAGGCTGACCTCCATGCAGAATTCTTCCCAGCAGCAATACAGGCCTGCTCATTGCCAGTGGTGGCTGAGAAACAGGGAATCAAGGAAACAGTTTCATAACGGGCTTAATCTCCTACTACACACCAAAGCTACATGAAAACCCACTGGGGTTGAAGCTTTAAGCCTCATCTTAACACAGAAATAATAATGGGACCAAAGCAGATCGACTCTGAAGTTGTAAGTCAGAATCCACCTCCCAAATGAGTCACTCTGGCCATTAATGCAATACAAGAATGTCAAATTATAATAATCTTTGTCAGAGGTCAACCTATATTAAAACAGCAGCTCAACAGACATAGGATAAATACTTCTTAATAATATAGGAAAGCTGATTTTTTTTTTTTTTTGCTGCCAATAATTAACTTTACTCTCCAAACATTTGCCTCTGCCCTGCTGTTCTTGTATGAGCATGGGCATCAGGTTCTCCAGTGTGGAGTTCAGCTTAATCACAGGCCCATGTAGAAGCACTGGCAGTGTCCTGAAGAAACACTAGTTTTGGTTAGTAAGATTTTACACTTCCCATTTTCTGCTTTGAGTATTGGAATAAAATCCTTTCAGGATTTTTACTGGCTTTTTGTTAGCTTTAAATCACAATCAGGAATTTTCCTGTATTTCCACTGAAAAATTTGGATGTCCAGGACTCTTGGAGTTTTGTTTGTCAGAAAAAAATCACCTGTGCCTTCCAATGACAGTAAATGTTTAGTCAGGCCAAATAACTCCTTAGCTACCCAGTCTGCTGCAAATGGTTACAATTTGTCACAAGGAGTGGAGTGATTTGGATGTAGTAAACCAGTCCAAACCTGCTTCTGCAAGACAGGAAATGTGCCAAAAGGGGAAGTGAACAGGGCACAAACTTTAGAAGGAGGTAAACTTTTCCCATTGCCCCATTTACCTGCAAACGTTGTTCACTTTTCTTGACAGTCCCAGGAAAATGGGGCTGCTTGTTTTCACTTTCATTTGATACTCACTCGTCATATTCAAAGAAAAAGAAATGTCTGATGCATTCTGCATATAGACCAAAGGCTTCCTTAAAAGAACTTCTCTCTTGAAGTATATTTTGCATAGATCTGTTAGCCAAAGGATCTGAACCCTGAACTGAAGTACTAGTGCTGCAAGAGTAGATTAAAGGGCCCAGGACCCATCGCCTGGAATTCCCCAAAACCAAGTGCATTAATTGATATTTATTTAGGGAAGTGTGTGATGGCCTCTAGTGGTGCACACTGTCGACAAACACTGAAGCACCACAGCTTCTCTCCTGTGTTTTTTGAGTGCACTGGGAGAAAAGTGTTGTGGCTGTACTGACACCGGTGTGTTGCTGCCTCATGAGTAACAAGGCAGCCCAGTGACAGACAGGCCTGTTTCCTTTACAGCTCCCTGCTTCCCTTCTCCGTGCACTGAGGAGGAGGGTGCGCAGCACACGCTGGGTGCAGTGCACACACTGATACTTAGCAGTGACACATTAAGTGCCACAGATTTCCCGTGAACACGCCACCGTGTTCTTGTGTCCAGCATCAGGGAATAAAAACAGATTGACTTCATCACAGTTTTCTTTTCCTGCTAACTCACCAGGCTCACATCATGCTCCAAAACAAAAATCTTGACTTGTTTTTTTTTTTTTTTTTCTGCAGAGTTTTCCCCCCTTTACCACAACTGATGATGGCATTATCAGATCAAGGCTATGACAGGAATATCACGACTACAGGACATTTCCTCCCCCCCCATCAGATGGACTGAACCTGAACAGCACAAACATGCCAAGGCTCCTTGCTGTGAGTGCAGCCTCTACCATTACTACGGTGAACGTGCCATTAACTAATCGTCATCAGAAAAAAATATAGCACTCTCTCCCTCCTCCACTGCACACTGAGGCACATACCGTATAAACATCATAAAGGACACAGTGAGAGAGAAAAAACACACTAGAGGCCATACTAAACCACATATAACCCTGATCTGAGAAGAGACTGTTATTCAAAGCAGTGAAAGCCTTCATATACTGTATGGCCATAGAGTCGGATGTTTTCTCAACAGTTTTCTAAGCAATAATACATAGATAAAGAGGCTGGAATCTGCCATCCCCTTTATAACATATGCACGTCTATTTATGAAGACACTTAAGCATGGATTTAGTAAGTCCGAGACAAAGCTCTAGAGGCGGCTGTCTCTTTAAATCCGTCTCCTACCAAGTGAAATTTGTGGCCCTGATGAATGGCAGAGCAGAGTCATCCATAAAAGGGCAGCGGAAAATCACACTCATTTGCATACAGTAATTATTCTCTGAATCGGGCCACCTTTATTGCTGCCAGAAAATCTACTGTCAGCATCGCTCTATAGATCATGTTGGAAAAGCCCGCAGCTGAGGAGCGGGGTGGTGGCTTTGGACACACCGGCTGGCATCCCAGCTGGCCTCACCACTGGGACAGGTCGTGCTTTGCCTCACTCCCCACCCAGGGCACCCACAGGTCCATCCTCTTTTGGGTCCTGGGTATTTTCAGCAGAATAGCAGCACGGCAGGTGGGTGAATATTTGCCCCCAGATAATGGGTGGTGGGAGCCATGCAGGTGGCTGGGGAGGTTCCCAACTGCACCAAGAAAGACTGGATATTTTTCACCTTATTTTCTTCTCACATGACATTCTCTTTCCAGAAAAATAAAATAAAGGAGAAACATTGCACGAGCAGAGTAACACCACATCACCTTATTGTTATGATACCGATGCTTATGCTCCTGTTTGGCTCTACATCAGTGAGCACCAGCAGATTAAAAAAGGGAAGAGCTGACTGGCATTTCAGCCTGCTGGCAGGAGCAGTAAGAGGAGGAAAGGGCACAGCCAGGGACTGCACAGGCAAAACCAAACAGGAACCCTGAAAAATGAGCAAAGATCTGTGGGGCCAGAATCTCATCACAGCACAAACAAACCTGTAACCCGTCAGGGTCTCCTGTTCCAGGTCTTCTGCTGTGGTCCAGGAGGAGGGCCTCAACACACAGCATGAAAACAGAGTTTATTTGGGTGCTGCCCTTGAATAGCTATAGAAGAGCACCTTCCTATCCATTTATGTCCATCTACTTGCAATGCTACCAAAAACTGAAGTCTGATAGAAGCTCTGTGACAAGTATATTCTTGGCAGGAATCCAGTTTGGATCACACTTCCTGCGAAACCAAAACCTGACATGCAGAAAACTCTCACTCCCAGTAATGAGTCGCAAAGACGAGAGCAGTTTAGAGCTGGAAGCGACAGCAGCAGCTTTGGTGCCAGCACTGCAATTTGCCACACTGCAGAGCAGCTACCACCTGACACAAGGGCCTCCCACCACTGAAACAGCTGGGAACAGAATGCTGATGGCTCCCATTCTGCAGGACCTGTCCACCAGCTCACGAATGTTTGCACACCAGTTTTTGCATTGGCCCAAACTCACAATCAAATGTATATTTGAATTGCCTGTTTAGGGTGGCTGCAAGAGACTTTAGGGAGTCTGCGTGGGTATGGGCTCCCCACGAGGGTGGATACAAGGATTTAATGGACAGTCATTATCCAATGGCACCATGGCACCCACAGCATCATCGGTAAGTCAGTGTTTGATGCAATATTGAGTCTGTCCTTAAAAGGATCAATTTTGTGACCCATAAAGAAAGCAACAATATGAGACTGAAAAAAATCTAGAAGTCCTGTGTTCAGATACCACAGATTGCATCTTCTGTTTTGTCCTAGGAGGTCCAGACCTAGAGGCAAAAGGTCTGGAAAATAGGTGGTGACTTCCCAAATACCATAGTAGTGTTGCTTGCATTTCATGAATGTTATGTTGGTGAAAAGCTCTGATATCAGTGGGTACTGGAAACACTAGGTATGAGAAAATGGTACACTTAAAACTTCACGGGTGAGGAGTGTTTTAAAACACAACTTGAACAAACCTGACCCTAATTTTGCTATAGGCAGAGAATTAGTTGATCAAAACTCTCCCTGACATTACAGAAAATAATTTTTACTTGATTGAGTGAAAGCATCCTGAAGCTGCAATTTTTCTCTACACTCCCATCCCAGTTTAGAGACCAACTGAGGACCTTTATCTTCATTTAATTTGTGATCTAACCAAACACTTGGGGTTTCCAAACAGTCACAAACAGACAAAAAGCTTTCTTACAGCATTTTTATGACCAAGATAAAATGAAAACTTCATGATAAAGCACAATGGCTTTTCAATGTTTCCAGCAGGTACTTTCAGCATTATCATATCATCCAGACATAGAATTACTGAGAGTCAGGTTAAGTAAGGATGTTTTTTTATCCAACCAGAAATACTGAACTGTTACAGATTTTGTTAGTGAACTGTTTTATGCTTCAGTTCTATAACAAAAGTTTCAGTCAAAGCAGAACCTAGTCTTTTACCCAATAAGTTAGAGGTGATGGAAAGCCATTTTGAATTAGACAGTATTTGCTGTGCTCAGGAATATAAAGATTATATTTATATAGAGGGAAAAATATCTGCAATATACCATGGCTTTGTGAATCTTCATTGGCCTATTTAAAACACACTGTATTTCACAGTCCTGTTTCCAGAGCAGGCATCTGCCCACATCAAATCCACTAATTTTTTCCCTTGTCCTTTCTCTGATTCCTCAGGAAGGGAGTATAGCAAGCCAGATGGAGAGACCTTGTCTAAAGAAAATTGCTGCTGACCAAAAGATGTCCTTCCATGTGCAAGAGAAAGGCTTTTTCCTTGATCAGGCTGGAAATAAGTTATTTTGCAAATATTAAAGTAACTTGAATAAGAAGCAGTAGAAAGAGAAAGAAAAAGGAAAGGAAAAAATCTACAGAGAAAGGAAGTCAGCATTGCTGAACAGTGATATTTCACCTTGCCTAAAGCTCTGTCAAAGTACCTGACCCTTGACAGATCTAAAGTAAAATCTTTTAAATGATGTAAGGGATATAACTTTTCTTTTAAGCAAGCAGCACAAGCTCATGGCTTTGCTGTTTATTAGGGGACGAATCTTCCAATATTGGTTTGCTGAGATGAGCACTTATAAAACCACAGAAATATATGTGTTTGCATTCCTCTTCGGGTAAAAATTTGTCAGAGAAGGAAGACATTAAACCTGTCACCTCAGATAAAGATCAGATGTTTGATTTCAAACAGAGGAAAGCAAACACTCCGCTATCGGCTCCATTAACCCCTTGAGTACCCTGTGGAAACTGCTCAATGGGAAGGGCAGCTGGTGCTGTCTGGGTTGTGGACTTGCAGCTACAGAGTTTTCTTGGGGAACATGTCAGCTACAGGCTATTTCTTTCTGTCTTTCCAGCATTTGCAAAGCAGAGTGCATGTGCTGCCTGCAGAAAGGGGTGTGATTCAAAACTGAAACTAGCTTAGATATTTGTATATAGTTCTAGTGCCACTTGCTAGGTCTGTTTTTCAAAAAAAATATACTTTCAGAGCATCTGAAGCAGAAGCAGCACTCAGAACCACTCCAATAAAGTGAGAGAACTTGGGTATTATGGAGTTCTCTCTGTTATTTCTCTGGAAACAAGGGGCTGCATTTTTTGTACATATAGACATATATCCAGGTTACAGCTGCTCAAAATGTCCACTGGAGTGGCCTTACATTAGGAACTAAAACTCTCTGGCAAATCTATTTATGGTAATATCTGGAACTTTACTATAGCTAACTGGCCTAGAGTGAAGTGAATAAACTTTACTGAAGAAAAAAAAAAAGAGAAAAAAAAGAGCAGAAATCAATCTGTTTCTAGACACCTTCATGCATAAAGTCAGGGGTTAAATAATGCAAAAGAGAGGCGTAATAAAAAGTGTTAATAAATATTTTCATCTGGAAAATCTGATCCATGCAAGACTGGGAATGTAACTATGAGGCAAACTTTTATGATCTCCAGTTCGAGGCAGATCATGTTGAACATTTGGAAGTATGTGAGATCATGCCACACAAGTGTTTGCTATATTAATCAAACAGCACAATAGTTGCCTGGATACCCACATCATTTCATCAGCTGTGGTGGCCTGTTACCAGTTTTCAGAAAATGAAATGTGACCCCTGAGGACTGTAATTGGGTGAGTATAGTAATTTAGGAACGTTCAGGGGATCTGGAAAATCTGTCCAGCCAATTCACTTACAGCCAGCCATGGCAGAAGGGTATTTCAGCACCAAAGAATCACGCATGTTGCCTGTTATCAGTGCTGATAACCAGTTCTTTCCCTTTGCCTCTTTGCTGCTTGGTGCCAGTTAAGATGAACTCCAGAGTCTTAATGAGACTAGAGATAATTTTGTTTAATGAAGGATTAAGGCAGTGCTTTAGAACTCTTGAAAAAAAGGATGGAAGAAAAATAAAAGCCAGTTCTGTGCTGGCAGAAACTGCGGTGCATTTGCAATATAAACTGCTGTATCCTCTTACACAGAATATTTGTTGTGATACAATTTGAAACATAAAGGGCAGTGATCTCATATTCTAGTGCAGGAGGCAAAAGCCCTTCTGGACTCATCCAAGCTTGTGGCATTTAGTTTAACCCAGTGTAACCTGATCGGTTTTGAGGCAGGTAAACTGTGTTTCTGTTTTAATTACAGCTGGGCTATGTAACCAGTCCAAAGTTCAGGTCAATAGAGTGATGAATTCTCTAGCCACACAATCTTTAATACTGGCTGGGCTGGTTATTAATTTTCTTTATTTGTACTCTTAAAGACCTATATAATTTGTAGCTTTGATCATTTGTTTTTTAAAAGCTCAGAAATGCTCACCCACTTTAATCAATTCATTTTCGTGGGGTAATAAACTTATTCTGTGCTCTTTACATAATTTATACAGGGTGCTATTATTTACATATCTCTTATTTATTCTATTTCTAGTAGGCAATAAGGTTTCCTATTTCTGTGGCAGCAGATTGCATTAGATGCATGATATAGGAATACTAAAGGGCAGAAGAAGACCATATGCTCCATCATAGGCTGCATTTTAATCCCTGAAATACCAAATCATCAGCCTAATCCTTCCAGTTGACTCAGGAGTGGTCTGTTACAACCCTGAAACTGGGATGGAAGACAAAAGAAGGCACAGAGCCAGAACTTCAGCTAATGTAAATCAGTGTGCTTCCCCTGACTTCAGCAGTAATATCTTTGACAGCAGCTGAGGTTTTACCCCAGATTGTTAGGCGCAGTGGTGTCAAGAGGAAAGGTGGGCTTCTCAGAGCCTGTTTTCCAGGTCAAACACTGGTAGCACATTATTCAGAGGTAAACCAAACCTTCTGAAGTGTTCTGAACACTGCTAGATGCATATTGCTGTAAAAGGTTTTAAAAATTTAATATGCTTAACTTCAGAAAACTCCTCTATGGTCTTTTCTAAACTCATCCAAGCAGAATGCATCCTTCATATTGTATGAAGACAGCAAAAGTGGTAATATTCCATGTTCTGATTAGTACCCATCTGAGAAGCCTGAATCATACATACATACATAGAATCGTAGTATGGTTTGGGTTTGAAGGAAACTTTAAAATCATCTCATTCCAACCCTCCTGCCATGGGTAGGGATACCATCCACTAGACCAGGTTGCTCAGTTATTACTCTTTTCTAGGGCCAGTCATAAGCTTATAGTAAAGAAAACTTTTTCTGCCGAAAAACTCGTGACAATAGAAAGGCTTGCTTCAAGATGGTTTTGTTCTGCCAATTGTTTCATTGAATGCTGCCACTCAGCTAGAAAATGCTCTGGCAAGCATGGCTGTACGTTTTAATTGTGCTGCCAGAAATTGCATCTTTCCGCGATAATTCCAGCTGCAGTGGATACCCGATGGGCATTCCCTTGGCAAGTTACCCTGGAAATTTGCAGCTGGTTGTATTAAGGTGAGCTTCCTTCTCTAGAGTTTTCCAAGAGTACTGCGGTTGATCATTTGTCCTTCTGCAATACCATTCCCAAGAAGCTATCCTATCACACATGGCAGCACTCTGAACTATCTTAGGCTGATTCAGTAGGGAGGCTGTCTCTAAGAATATTTCAAAAGAGTTAGTATCAGGCTGCAGAGACACCACAAGTGCAACTTTTCAAAGTGAAAAGTTGCTGCTTCTCCTTCAAGGCTCACCGATAGCGTCCAAGTGGGAATTAAGCAGTACACTGATACTGTACATGATTAGCAGCATGGCTGTGGGATGAGAACAGTTATGTACTGGATAAATTTAGGATGACAAATTTGCATGTAAAACCAAAGACTCTTGTCAAAAGAAAGAAATCAATGAAGATCTGTCCATCCGATGGCAGGTTGTCTAGGCTATCCTTGACAGCTAACACAACTTTAAATAGTCTGTCTCAATGTATTTTAAAATGTTTTGGGAATGCATTAATAAAAATTACTTAAGGTTTTTTTGTATGAATCATCTTGGTGGTGAGCCTTCTGAGAAACAGCTGGGGAACAGAAAACCTTTAACAGATTTTGTAAATATTCTCAGTTCCGAACTGTATGTTATTTTATTGATATACCCTCACTCCAGAAGGCAGATTTCACTGCAACAAGATTTTTTTACCCCTAAGAAAAAAAGAAAAACCTGAAACCAGAAGATGGGTGCATAATACATGGCTCCTCTGAGGCAGACATTCCTACAGTTATTCAGAGTTTCTGCAAAACAGTATTTCGTATTCTCTGTACTGGAGAAGAAAAAAGACTAAATTTGAAACATCTCTCTGCTGCTGTGCACCAGTAACATTCCAGCCTTGATGCATGTGAAGAAAACATTAATGAGTAACAACAAAATTTTAGAAGCTACTAAAAGTTATGCTGATCAAATAAATACTCCAATTAATACAGGGCTCAAAAAATGCTAATAGAGGGATGACAGTTGAGGGCTGGAGGGGGAAGAAAAGATATGTTACATTGCATTAGGAGTCAGGTGATTTTTGTGATATTTTTTTCCCCTTTAGGTAAATTTTTAATGAAGGGGCTGTGGTCTTGGAAAACTTTCTTTTCAGAGAAATGCTTTGAATGTCTACATTCATTTTAGCCAATTAATTACTTATTAATTCAGTTTACTGAATGTGTTGGATATTTGTGAGTCAATATTTGCACAGATTATTTAATCCCCCCAAGTCATCTGGTATTATATTAGTAGCTTTATGGAAGTCTTCTATGGAACAATATGAATTAGAAATGGTTTCCTAAATATGTCTGTAAGAAAGAAAAATCACCAGTTGGAGTTTTTGCAAGAAAAAAACAGCCACAGATCATGACTCTTAAAAATTTTTGCAAAGACCTTTTGAAATATATTTTCTCTCTTTAGACACATACATATTGTCATCACAGTAGTTAAAAATAGCAGTTCTTATTGAGTTTATGTTTTGAAAAGAGATTTCTAAGTAATAAAACTATAGGATCCAAAGTGAATTAAGTTTCTTCCCACTTAAACTGTAAAATAGTATAACTTCTCAAATGCTAATTGGACACTTGATTTTTGGATGCCCCACGTAATCCCTTTCCATGGACCTGATTTTTAAAAATCATCATACTTTAAGAATCATATCCATTGTAAAAGCTCCAAGTTAGGTGTCAAAGTGTAAGGACCTCGAAAAATATTATTCTGTTCTGTAAATATTACCATTCAATATCTTGTTAATTCATTCACAGCACCCTGTGTTTTCCATTTGTTTATAAAAGTACATAGATATAGATGTATGCACATGTATGCATGAGTCTGTACATATGTGCTTATTTGTGTGTTGGGAGTACAGAAAAAATTTATTTTGTGGACAATCAATTTTGGTTACCAGAAAAAGGTGCTTAAGTGGTCACACTAAAATTTCTCAAAGTGGTGAGACTTTCCCACAAGGCCCTATCAGTACAGAAGCAACATTAAATATAGATACAATACACAGGACCAGAAAACCTTCTCAGTGATGCCATCCAGGTACTTGCTATCCTTGACCAGGGTCTTAAGAGTTCTTTGCAAATATATTGATCATCATCTTAAGACCAGCTGAAATTCTGATTAGTGCCTGGTCAGAATCTCATTTCTCTGATGACTAGCAATCTGAAAATATCTGGCCTACATTTATTTATGCCTAGATTTATATTCATTTGTTCTTGTCTCAGCAGATTTACATATGTATTTTGATCCTCCTAGCAAATGCATTTTTGGGGAAGTGTGGGGGGATGTGTCTGTTTTCATAGGACCTCAAAGGTTACAAAAATGCAACTACAAAAAGCTTATAACCCATCTCTTTTGTCTTTTGTTCTGTGCTTTCTAACCAACATTAACATGCAGAAAGTTGCAGGGAAACTGAGCACCAAAATGCAACACTGTCACATCTGGGCATTGCAGAAATATCTAAATGAACAAAAGGGTTTCACTAAAGGACCAACCTGGTGATTTGCTCCTCTTGAAAGCAAATAACCCCTTTGCTGTTCCCCAACACTCCCTTTGTATGAAGGTGATGCTAGCTGTCAATAACGTCTGCCCATCTCATTTGTTCTGTAAGGCTGTGTGAACCTCCCTTAGCCAAGTAGGAGAAGTGAAACCTCCCTCCCTGCTCCATTACACCCAGCCATCATTTCTGCCTCACATTAATCCTCTGATGGATTCTCCAAAGCTCTCATTTCATCTCCCTATCTTAGCCCCTTGGTCTGTCCTAATGCTCTTAAGAGCATTCCCTTTCTGTGCCCTGGCAAATATCCTTACAGTTTGCCTGCAGCTGGGCAAAATGCTCACCCCGAGACCAGCCAATCCTCTCTCCATTCTCTATTCTGATCCATCCAGGAGTAAAGTTCGCCATCTCATACCAATTACCCTCTTTCCTTCATAGAAGTCTGTTGAGTGCAATGCCAGGCTTACTTCCCCATCATTCAAATCCATCCAGACCAAGCCAAAATGCTCTCTGGCTCTCTCACTGCATTTTCTTCACGTGTCCACTTTCTCCAGAGCCTGGATTACCAGCAGACTTTGCTGTATTAACAAAAAATAATGAATAAACCAAGTACTTAAAAATTATATTATAGTCAAATTTTTGGATGTCAGAATCTCAGACTTCTGACATGTCAGAGTTTGAAGATGTATAAGCTGAGGAGGGAAATGGTAAACAAAGAGTAGTTTGGATGCTTAAGCTCTTGGCATTGGATAGCTTTTAGTGTGATGTTTTGGTAAGACCAGCATCATTCAGAGGTTGGTCTTTACCTCAATTCCTGATGAAGCTGTTTGGCCATAACTAGGGAGGATTGTTTCCTTTCTTTTCCAGATGTGGACAGGTTACCAGAGAAGTGAATATACCACAGGCCATAAAGTATTCCCCTCCCTTCTTTTGTGTCACCTCTGATATGATCAAGCTAACTAATTCACTCTGAACATCCATTATTACACTGATGAGGTCTGACTGGCTGCCCTTACTGATTGACAAGGAAAAATGAGCCTTCTGAATGTGGTTCTAATCTATATTCTAGACAATGAAGGAGGGAGAAAAAAAACACAAGAGGAAAAATTAATTTTGTCTCTTTAAATTTTGGAAATTATGACAATTATGCCTCCAGGTTTTTAATTTTCAATTTACAGATGTGGTGAAGTACACTGAGTGATTTGACCTCTCCAAGAAGCAGTCTTGTCCTGGCATCCTCATAGGTATCTGTGTCCATCTGGCAGAGATATTGCAATTCAAATCTCAAACTCCAACTGACTGCTGAGCTGTGAGCTGTGCTTCTTTTGTGCATCCTGTCATTTCCCCCTCCCTAGCTTCAAAAGATTTTGAAAAATGTAAAGGGAACAATATCATATGGTGAATGCTGTTTATGTGGCATGGCTTAGTCATCCTTATTTACATCACCCTGCCACCTAAACAGACCTATTCACAATGCATAGCTGTCACTCAGCCTGAACCTTAGATTATTGTTAATGTTTACAAAGGGATGGTTATGCAACACTACACAACTGTACATCAAATACAGAGCCCAAGGACAACAAAGCTTCATCCAAACTGACCTAAAGACGCTGGGATTTCTGCTCTGCATACTGATTTATCTGATTACACAAGATAAAAATACCACTAACATATTTTTAAAAATCTATTTTTTTTAATATGTCCAACTTTTTTCATCCAAGATGTCTTTCTTCCCTCAAACACACTGTGTACCCAACCTCTATGAAAAGTGATAAGGACAGGTTTGCTTACAAATAGAAGCATATACTTTAATTTCTGTGTGAAGGGACTATAGCAATTTTGCAGACAGGAAACTCTGGAGCGGTGGAGTGAAGGACAGAAGATTCAATGCCCAGAGAAGCATTGATAAAAGAGCAGCTCACACCATTGGTACGAAACATAAAGTTTAAAATCAAATTGATTATCATTAATCTGAAGCCCTGGGGTGATTTTCTATCCTGATACCATTTAGTCTCTCCTCCTCACCTCCCAAAACAAGCATACCCATCAGCATCAAGCAGATACAGTGGATGGCCTGGATCAAGCTGAGGCAATTCATGGACCAAGAAACCCAAAGCTCACACGGAGGCAGTGAGGCATGCCAAAAGAGGCACCTTTCCAAAGTTAAACTGACTCTTCATAGTGCCCAGATCTGTCCCTAGAGACAGCTCTGTCCCAGTAGACAGCTCTGCCACACAGGTCAGAACCTGGCTGGTACACCTCCAATCTAAAACTGTGTGAGAAAGCCCATAGAGTTTGTATGGCTAGCAGTGGGAGAGGATTATGGACATGGGTTTTCCTTCTGGCTTTACAAATGCCCAGGAAAACTGTCCCAAGTACTGGCCCATCCAGTCCTGTAATAGTCAACACAACAGACTCAGCTGGTCTGTTGAACCCAGAATTCAAAGGGGAGACTTTCCTTCACACCCATCCTCAGTAACAATAAAGGACAAGCAGTGACATCAGGCATTACTCTGCAGCCTGACTAAGGGCTCTGCCCAAATATCATCCTGGACTTTAGAAATAAAGTCTTGGTGATGATACTTATGATGAAAGAATCTACAGAAGGTTTTCCATCGAGTGTGCATCAGCCAATGTTCTTTATCTCAGTTTTGAATAAAACTGTAACTGGTGTTACAAAACTGGTGGTTTTGCTAAGGCAAAAAATTCTTTAAGAAAACCTTCTTAACCAGTCTTAGGTTATCAGCCATTTCTATTTCAAACAGGTCTAGAAGAAGAGAAGTTAAAAGCCTCACAGGTGTGTGTTCTAAACACACACAAGAGTTACATTGGTGAGCTAAAGGGAGACAAATAATAAAAATGCTCACAAATAAGTGTTATTTTAAAAAGGAAGGGTATGTATCTATAAATCAGCTTACATTCTTGCCCAAATTGGCATAGAGGATTAGGGATACATAAAGGCTCAAATCCTCAGCTGTTATCAACCCGAACTGTGGCAGTTCACCTTAGAAATGTGGAGTTGGCCCCATGCAAACCCACCAGCCAACAACAGAACAGATTGCCAGAAACACAAGCCAGGGTAGAAACATAAGTGGAGAAGGAAGAAGCGCCTGGGTGGCAGAAGAGGAAAGAAGAGAACAGGACTGCAGAGCAGAGTGGGCAGCAGGAAATTCTCAGTGGTTTTGCTACTACCACTGCAAAGAGCTTTCTGGGCAGTTATTTACCAGTCACCCAGAACTGCATTGTTGCTAATGAGTCATTACTTATATCTCAATAAACTGAGACAAACAGGTAATTACTTAATTACTGTTCCCTCCCCCTTTTACTCCTTTCTTCAAAGAGATTTTAATGTGAAAGCCATCTTCTATGTTTCTGAGCAATAATGTGCACTTGGGCTTTCAAGCCATGTATCATAGAATATAAAAAAAAGCACCAAAATAATAGAGAGCTGTAATTCTACTGATGGTTTGGTGATAAGAAAAGCTGCAGTGGCGTGGCTTGAAAGGGTTTGTCACCATAACTCCAGGATCAAATTTCCTTGTATTACAGAAAGATGGCAGAAAGAGTCTGCAAAGGACACTCAAGGAGACATGTAATAAATGCCATGAAAAGAGCAATTCTTTCTGATAGAAAAGCTTTAACACAGTCACAAAGTGCCTAATCATGGAAGTACTGAGTGAGTTCACCCCACCTTGAACTTCAGCAGGATGCAAGGTGCTCAGCACCCCTTTGCAGATGCTCAGCACTTCAGAGAATCGGGTCCCAAACTGGAGGAAGAATCGTTTTCAGAAATACATGTGGCAAGATATAAATTCCTACCTGATAAGACAAATCAGGTTTTATTTAAGCATTGGCACACAGAAGAAAGAGATCCCAGACAGGGCGATATATTTAAAACAATCCATTGGTTTCCTCCCCCAGAGTAGAATCCAATGTAAGAGCCATTTTGAGAGTTTGAGAGGTATTTGATTTGTCTTTAGCTTGTACTAGCTTTCTGCATAGGGGTGAATCACAACCTTCACAAAATACTCCATACATGTGAAAGGCCACAGCTCAGGCAACTAAAAATAAAATAGCATCAGAGCACGTAATAAGTGATTTTGTGCACTAAAGACTATTTTTTTTGCCATGATTTCAGATTCTACCTAATCATGTCATGGTAAGATTTTAATGCAACAAAATCAATAGTTGGTTTGTTGTTTTTGTGGGTTTTTCGTTTTATGCAGATCAAAAATAGCCTAAGACAAAGATCACATCCAAAAGAGTGGCCTATGAAGGGAAAGTCCTAAGGATGTCAAATTCCTTGATCCAATTTCAAAGTCCTTTTGGAGATCCCCACAGACAGCATAAAAAAATCTATGCAAACTCCTTTATAGTGAAGCAGGATGTTCCAGGTAAGTCTAACCAGAGCAAAGTTATCTCTTTCCCTAATCAGTTTTGACTGTTGGCATAAGCCATCTTCATGCTTCCCTCAGATTTGAAATTTGCTTTTCTATCTGGTCTTTAAACCACTGTGTCAAGCACATCTGTGTATGACTTAGCTGCTTTATCATAAAATTATCCATGAGTGAAAGGTCAAGATAGCAAACATGGAGGTAAAAACATATTTGGTCCTTCCCCTCAAGCTACCATGGTATAGACGATGTCTATGAACATTTCACACGGTATTTGTGATGCTGTACTCCCTCAAGAGACCATAATTGCAAGGCATCCTAATAAACAAATTCAAACCCCAGATGATTTGAAAAGGAAAACAATCCACCCATTCTTTCACATTGCAGTTCTACTTGCACAGTCAGAGTCAGTATGTGACTTTGTAAATTGTTTCTGAAGAGCAGTCTTAGACGCAGCCATAAAAATTGAGATACCCCAGTCTCTGAGCCCCTCCTAAGTCTCCCCTCATGCAGCTGTCACAATTAGAGCAAGCTGACATTCATTACAACTTCCTGAATATGAACCAAATAATCTGATAGGGCTTTCTCATAAACCTAGAAATGGTCCAGACTCACTCAAAACACAGTCCACTGAAGTTATGCCTAAACTGGGGAATATCTGAGAAATTATCAGTCATGTTGCAATGCCAAATCAGGATCAAGCTAAGTACAAAATATTCCCAAAAATATAAACTGGAAGTAAGTCTGAAAAATGATCCAAACTGTGAGAGGGGTCTAGGTTCTAAGGTCACAAAACACTATGTACAAGCCCAATAATAGAAAAGCTTCATAAATGAATCTTGACTGGAAAGAACCAATGAATACAGAACCTGTTGAATCCTGTAGGAAACTACCCCACTCTTTCATCTGGCCTCTGCTCTGGGCAGGCTTTGGGAACTGTCTGAAGCTGTGATCATTGTTCTGGTCCAAACACCTCTGGTTTCAGGACCATTCAAACCACAATGAGTGTTTCTGGTCTTTATAACAAGAATTAGCATATTCTCTTTTTTTTTTTTTTTTATTCATCTTTCTGAAAGCTCCTTTGTTTCATTTTTCTCCCCATCATACACTGAGTATTTTTCTGACTCATAGCATCTCTGCATCATAGCCTTGTTATTCATCAGTAGAGGGCTGTACCTCAATCTAAGTAAAATAAGCTGTGTGTCCCCTTCTATCTTGAAATGCTGGTGTGACTAACAGATACCGGAAATCCATCTTCAGGATTCACACCTCATTTTCTGGTAATGAGCTGTAGGGTCTATGCACTGGACTGTCTCTCACTGATTGCTAAGGTGCTAACCATAAAGAATCCAGTTTGCCCCATAAAATCACACAGTTGTAAATAGAGAACCTTTCCTACTGAGTTATCTTCATAAATGAAGTTGCTGTAGGAAGCTTTTCCAAGAACTCTCAGTCCCACACACTATAGTTAAACTGGGATAATGATTTACAGCGTAGTGAAGTAACCTCCTAAAGCTGAACTTTTGGGATTGCACAAGGGACTGTTCATCCACATTCCAGGTTTGATTGCTCAGAATTTATCTTAATTATAAGGGGTTCAATTAGAGTGAAGCAAGAAGGACTGAGAGAGTGAGAGTGAGCAATATAAGAGCTCTGCATAGAATGACTGACAGCGACATAATGCCATCATATAACTAAGATGTTGCAGCACAGTGATTAAGTAGGCTCCATTCTTCAGGCAGATATGAAAGGTTTGCTGGGTTCTGCTGTCTCTTGCAGGTAGCACAATGGGTAAAGGGGCAGAGGTACACTCTGCAGACACACAGCTTTGTTGTTGCTTGAATAACTACAGCTATTTAAGCAACATGACTCCACAAGGTAGAGCGACATCACACAATAAAAACCTGTGGTGCACTGTGAGAGAGGATTAGAAAAATAAAAACGTCCTAAACTATAAATCTTTAACAAGGATAAAACACATCATGCCATGTTTTCTCAAACAGGTTCAGAAAGAAAGGTCTAATCCCCCAAAAATTATTTAATGGTGACATGGTCCCATCCAGCCTCTCCATTAATTTACTGTCTCAATAGCTGTTTATTCCAGATTATTGATGTAAAAATAAATGAGTCACCTGATGTTACAGACACAAAACCCAGTTACCAAAGAGCCTACTAGCACCCTGGACATGGAGCAAAGAAATTACAGAGCAGTGGGTAGAGAACAGGAAGAAAAGGCACAGATGCAACTGTGACATTTTTCAGTTACTCACCACAGACACACATTTGTGATGCCAGAGCATGTTTTATGAAATATAACTGAGTGAAGCAGAAAAGAAGCTGTTCCACATTGCCATGATGATCCTTAAACACATTTTAAACCTTTCCTTAGTGGTTTGAGCACACACCATTTATACCTCACCAACAGCATCACCTGAGCAGTGTGCACCATCTGGCCTTCAACAGTGCCCCCAAAGTGTGTAGGACTGACTGGGAACAGCTGGTGCCATCCTCATTATTTCCATGGCAGCTGAGGATTCTCCTGCACTCCAAGAATCCTCAGCTGCTGCTTTTATCCTCCATCCCTAATTTTTTTTTTTTTTTTTTTTTTGCAAGAGGGTGTATATTTCCTTTGAAGAAGCAATGGGGGCTCATAAATTAAACTGATTTCTCCCTGCGACTGTTTCTCCTCCATTTTTCTGTGCTCATTTACTCTTGCCATATTTTTCAGTAGCAACTCATGAGAGCAGCACTGCTGACTAGAAATGTGTTTGTTCATCTACATAAGAGGAAACCTTCCCTTCTAGCCACAGTTCTGAAGAGAATATCACAGTGGATTGATTCTCCATGGCATAAATGTGGACCAGAGCCACATTCCCAGACAGGGAACCTTGATGGGACTCTATCCTTTTGTCTAAAAACAAATACGTGCAGAAGAATATGACTACAGTGAAGAAGAGGGGAATATGGGTTGGGACAGAGATTATCTCTTCTTCTCACACTGCAAATAAAGCATTCAAAGCACCAAAACATGATAAACTTTTCACAACTTTGTGGGGCAGGCTATACAATTGATTCAAGTCCCTCCAGCTAACAAAACTCAGAGGCTCACAGAGAAATTTTCTAATAAACATCTGAAATTAAAGCTCCACTGCTGACAGCAAAATTACAATTTACAGTTTAAAGACGCATTCAATTATAGTTACCCAGAGACAAAGAAGACAAGAAAAATTAAATAAATCTCGAAAGAAAAGGAAGGACTTCAAATTTACATCAAATCTTAATCCAATAATCTGCCTTTAATTACCCATAGCAGACTCTCTCCTAAAGTGATCAGTTTTGCCTCAGATCTCCAAATCTTTTGGCCCAAAGCCAAATGTATAAGTGCTTTATCACTTGAGACTCGTGGAGCATCCGTGTCCGCAGGCTCAGTGAGAACATTTATAGCTGGTATGCTTGGCTGCCATTGTGGATTTGGTTTAATCCACTGAGAGTCTTTTTACATCCTTGACTTTGTTTCATGCTTTGAACCACTGGTAAGATTTTACTGGATTACTCCATCTTTCAGGACAGAAGGAGTATTGTTCTTTAGCCAACTTTTGAAAGTTTGCATTTTAGCCTGTCTGCATTTTTCTGCTATTTGTGTACTCTTTGTCTGATACTGAAAAATTTGCCAGTGCAAGAAAGGTAAAGGAGCAACATGGATGCCTACTTTGGGCTTTTTTACTTAAGTTTCTTGAGTTTTTTATGTCCTAGCTGTCTGATATATTATTAGCAGTTCAAGATGTGGCAGAAGAAAAGAGGTAGTCCCTTCTTCTTCTATTTTGTAGTATTAAATCCACCTGATGATATGAGAGAGCTGTGCAGACTTTCCTTTCAGGGAAGAGAGAGAAGAGGGAGAATCTGGAGGCAGTAGCTTTTCCTGGTGCTGGGAATCCTTGCAAGACAAGCTCAAGCAGCAGTCTGTTGTAAAAGCATCACTCACAAAGGTGCCAGAAACCTACATTTATTGGATCAAGTCACACACATCTGAATGACAATTCCAACAATTACAGTCCTGTCCTGTCTCTCTGTATTGATACCAGCAGTCAACATTGTAGCCTGCTTTCTCCTCTGATGATGATAAATCAAAGAATTATAAAAACTGCTGTCGTCAAAAATGCAACCAGTAAACAAAACACAGAGTTAAGAATTATCCCAGCCATAGGGCAGAATGGTGCAGAGAGACATCATTTAACAACCACTGTATTAGAATAATCAAGCCCAGTTTTAACATGGACACATTTCTGTGGTCTCAGAACCACCACTGGCAACAGGCAATTAATTGTGGTTGGGTAAAAAATTGGTTAGACTGGAAGAAAACAGTTTGTGCTCTCTATTGTACCATCAATGTCTTCTGCATTGCCTTTGTTCAAGAGTTTGCTTTGCAAAAAAGGGATTGATAACTGAAGGCATCACTCTTTCCATGCCTTACCCTGGGAGTAGTGGGAAAGTGGAGCCTAGTCTTGGCACTTGGGTTTCTTATCGAGGTTGTGTTACACAAAATAATCTTTGTCTTGTTTTAACACAGGTCAATGGGACAAGTTTGATTTGCATGCGCATACTTTTTTTTAATGCATGTTTTTCCTTTCATACCATGAATAAAGCCTTTGAGGCAGACAGAAATCAGAATCAGTATTTGTGAAATATAAAGATCCCAAGTTCAGAAGATGCTATACAGAAGAATCACAGACTGTATTTACACTGCTATGTGGATATTGTTGACACCAATCAATCATTTAATCTTTCACTTTTCAAAATATTTACAAACCAACTGTACAGTTCCTAAAGTTTTCTATCTAAAAATCACAGAAAAAGCACTCACAAAGCTAGTTTGTTTCAAAAGAATCACCTCAGGTAAGCTAAGAGCAAAAATTATCCCCCCCTCACTAGGTTCCCTAGTGCTGAAAAATGAAGAAAAGATCTTCATTCTTCAGCAAATATGTTTTTTCCAAAAAGGAGTTACTGATTACAAACTGCTCTTATTGCTAAATTTCTTCTCACTAACGAAGGAGTTTCTAGCAGTGATCTGTGATGAAGCAGCAAAAACTCTATTTAAGTAAAAGCAGCCTGAAGGTTTTTGATTGAACTGGCTTTTGCCTCCTGTTTTTTCTCTCATTTGACCATCATTGTGAATCCAATGTTTTCCATATCCAAAACTGAAGCACATCAAGTACTGCACCTCCTGCCTATGTTGTTTCATAAAGTTTTCCAGGTATCTCCCTTCTTTTCACTTCCCTTTTCCAGTGCATCTGTGCACTACCAAATGTATTTGGCATTCAACTCCAGATATTACTGCATTTTCAAGGTTATTAATATATTTTGGGTAAGGCATATGTTCATATCCAGTGTACTGAACATCATACCAGTACTCAAGAAGCAGCATGAGTTGGTCAGACTGCAGATGAGATGCAGGAAACACTCTGAAGAGATTAATCACCACATAAGATATTTGAGGCTCAATTCTAGTACAAATCAGTAGTAACATCTTTCTTATTTGCCAGATGCACAAAAATAAGATCAACAGAGATGAAATCAGAACTGGATCTTGGTAATAAGCATGCAAGTTATAGCACAGTCTCTTAAACCTGGTGTTATTTGTCTACCAGGGTAAAGCAGATGCACTTTCTCAGTATCCTGACTTGAGGGATGTTTCTAAGAAAGGACAGGGTTATATTGTGGGCACTGTAAAAAGAACAATAGTGTAAAGCACTGTAGCATGCAGAGGATAGTACTAGAACATACTGTTATGGTTGGCTGTACCTGTAAAATTCATGAAATTATTGGCTTCTTTCAGCTGCAGTACAGTACTTTTACAGTAATTTGTCACTCTGTTTTCAGCAGGGATAATGGACCATGCCTTTTTCTAGGAGCACATTATTTGGCCACTGGCAGCTCTTTATATTTGCCATGAGATCCCCAGTAGCTAGATGTTCACCCTCACCCCCCTCTGCAGGACACTGGAGGCAAATATAGATCTGTGGGGTTAACGTTTCTTTACCAGAAGCTAATGGCCTCTGTGATGAGTGGTGTTAATTGGCCTGGCTATGTCCAGTGTGTCTGCACTGCTCCTTTCAGCATGCCATTCCTCCACTTCTGCCTGCACAGAGCAGCATGACAGCACTGCAGCCAAAATCATCTAGAAAAATACCACAGTCATTGCTCCTTCCTATCTCACCCAACACTGCTTAATATTGCCATTTTTATATGGCCAGTATCTAGAAGCCCAGTAATAACCTTTTCTATGGCTGGAGATAAATGCCATGTAAAAATGAATGAAAAGGAAGATCAGGGAAAAATCCCCTTCTGACCTGAGGGCTGATATTTTTCAGCTTTAAAGTCCTCTTCTACCTACACCATAACATCAGCGATGAAACTACTCTTTTCTATCTTATTTGAAAACCCTAACATGTTACTGGCATTATTTTCTGTGAAAAATGGTAAGTCATTAGAATTAGGAAGGAAATTGTTTTCCTGTCTAGTGACATGTTGTGAGATTTTCAGATTTTTCTCTTTCTGCAGTGCAGAAAATCCAAAACATTTCTCACTCATCAAGAGAAAAAGTAGGGTGATTTTTGCTCCAAAATGATGTGGAAGCTTGGCATCCTTCTAACATACAGTAACATGGACAACAGGGACCAGACTTTGTCTCATACACAACCCCTGTTAAAGATATATTTTCCACATGACAAAGTCTTTCACTCTCTTTTCCATCTGGATTTTTACCACATGTGTGGTCATCCTGATGTTAAAAAATAGACAAGTCCCCCTCCCCACCAAAAGGCATTTTTCACAAAGTGTTTTAGACTTGCTAACCATCACCTTTATAACAATTCTTCTGCTAAGCATGATGCAATGCAGTGTTCCAGAGCCAGAAAGCACACAGTTGTTCTGGAAAGGGTATCTGATTTCAAGGTCAAGTTCTTTTCTCCTAAGGTGAGTATCATTTACACACTCTCCAGAACCAGTGGAGCTAAGCATATGTTTCACAAGGAAAAGGACAAGGGTTTTTTTTTAAAGCAATAATGAGGAATATGCTGAAATGGAAATAACACCATTATTTTATCTCTTTGATGTCTACTACAAAAATCCCCAAATCAAAGTGAAGCAAAAAACCAGTCATCATGTTTAAGCTTAGAAGACAGAAGAACTTTCCCCATGTATTTTTTTCCAAACACTGAAGTATGCCACTGCCTTTAGATATATGTAGTGTCTTTCAACCTGCCTGGAGATACTCAGATGCTTAAAGAGGAATATGTCAAAAGAAAAAAGTGCCAAAGCAGTTTTCTGAAGTAGAATTTTACCAGTTCAGGAAAGGGAGAGAATTCATACCAGTGGATTCCAATAGTAAAGCTGGCAGGCTTGGTGCCGTATAAGGCCACAGAAGAGACATGGGCTCTCACAGAGATCCCAAATTCATCTTCTGTACTTGAGGTATCACTCTTTCCATTACTTACCCTGGGAGTCGTGGGAAAGTGAAGCCTTGTCTTGGCACTTGGATTCCTCATCTAGGTTGTGTTACACATAATAATCTTTGTCTTGTTTTACAAATAGCATTTATCTGTTACTCCTGCTAATTCCAGTAAAACAAAATAAACTCATATTTTGTAGTTAATTAGGTAACTCTGCTCACATTTCTGAGACTAGCACTTGTTAACTGTTTTTGCAAAACATTAAAGAACAGAAATAAATGAATGAAAACTTTGTCCGTCTGCAAAAATTGGGATATCCAGCAGTTTGCGTGTTCTAAAAATCATCTTTTAAGCTTCATACAAGCCAAAGTCTTCAACCATCCCCTGCTGAACTTGACAAATACATTCCCATTGCCAGCAGCAGGCTTTTGCTGTAAAAGTGGCTGCTCAACACAGCCTAATCATCAGATGCACCCTCTCTCACCCCTTAACACTGCACATGGAAAAGAACTCCACTTGAGTTAGCGAAATGCCAAGAAGAGCAGAAGTGGCCATTCAAGATACCATGCTCACAGATATTTCCTGGTTTTAGATCTGCTCATTTATCTATATCCAAGTTAAAATTTTTAAAACTTGCACTTCAAGCCCTAGACACTGTTAAAGGGGTCGTTGCCTGGAGATAAAGCTATGCATTTACGTATATCTGGGCTACAAATTGTTTGAGGCCAGTACTGAGGCAATGTAAAATTGTAAAATTCCTGTAAAATTTTCTGGACCAGCTTTGAAGTCACAAAGTCTGAAGGAGGAGCGTTGTAAAGGAGTAGAAGGATAGTCTGCTTTGTGTGAAGCATGTAAGAGTGCCTTGGTAGGATACAGCCATGATGCTGCCAAACACCATCCTTTGAAGGCTGTGCAGAGTGCATGAGCTGTAGATTTCCTCCCTTTCTCTCATTATAAATTCCATTCACAAGCAAAGTTACTCTATTCAGGCATGTGAACTGTATTTGCAACAAAAAGGAACTGAGGCAAAGGGCACCAAATAATATTTGCCCTGCAATGTCTGTAGTGAAGCGATACCCCAAATAATCAGGAATGAGTTTTCAGGTACCAGCTGCTGCGTAGCCATAGCAGGGAACTATGCCTGGGCATATTTTCCTGAAATTGGACTGCACCAAAACCATTGCCAGCAAGCTGCCAGTCAGCACTTCATTTTGCTTCACTTACTCTCTAAATTTCTTGGTGTTCTGCTAACAGAACTATGCCATAAAATCTTGCAGGTTTTGTTAGGTGGGCAGAGGAAAACCTTTATGTCTGGGCTTTATTTAAAATCCTTGAGTCATTCTATGACTACATAAGAACAGGGACAAGTTGTCCTTTTAATGATTAAGTGAAAGGACCATGATGTGGTTTTCAGGGTTTATAGCGTTTCCACAGCAGTATTCTGCAACACTGAACACTGCAGTTTGTCTACAGGCAACTTACCTTTGCACAGATAGATACAAAAAGCTGCCTCGTTCTTAGAGAGTTTTCCTGTGACCTTCTCCTTCATGTGGCATGTATCACACCCTCCCCCACCTAAGAGCACTCCTGGTGGCCCTGCTATAAGCTGTGCAGATGTTTCTACCCCATTATTTCAGCTTTATATTTGCAAGAGCCTTCCTCGAACAGATGTTCTTTCTGTGTGCATATACCACACTTCCCACTGCAAACACTTTTACAACACAAACAGCAGATTGTCTTGCTTCTGTTGTTCGGATAAGGAGAGAGTAAATGCCTCATTCTAATGATGTGAATTCTCTTCCCACAGTGCTTAATGTCTTCCATTCTTACTGGCCCTGCTCCCTTCAGGTGTTTCATTTCTGTTCCTTGAGCAGAAGGAACTTATCCTTACTCTAAAGGGTCTCCCTAAAAATATCCTCTTCCCGAATTTTGTTTACTGCTTTCACCTTCTTTTAATCCCCTCTGCTGCGTCCTCCTTGTTTTGCAGAAGCTACTCTGCCTTCTTCAGCTCTGCTCAATGAGGAGCTAATTCAATGAATTTAAAGGACTGTGTATCTTCTAGAGTAAGAATTAATATAAATTGGTGAATATAATTCCTACAAGTTGTAGAATAGGAGACAATAATTCAAATATTAAAGAAAGTTTATATTGGCTAGGTATTGCAAAACCAAGAGTTGAGCACACCAATCCCTCTGATGTTTAATCAAAAGCCTAACTTGTAAGCGCCCGCTTTCATGGTGATTATGATTGCCTTCAGAGGACATCTTCGTTCATGACTATTTCTGATTAAAAATTATCTGTTCCTGTGCTTTTAGCTTCTCCTGTTTTTCACCAGATATTTGTCAGTAATACAGCAGCAATATTAATATACATTTTGTAGCAATTACAAAAAGTAACATTTTTCATTGAATAGTGATGCATCATGCAGAAGCAACGGTGTGGAGATTCCTTCTGCCACAGATAGTTTTCTTTGGATACTTGAGCTGGACTGTTTAGAGGTACCTGAATTATCCTTATGACAACTTGTACAGTAGAGATGTGACAGGATGCTGAGAGCATCTTCTTTGAATCTCTCCCAGCCTCAAAGTCATGGAAAACATCACTCTTGTGCTCTGCAACCTCCTTAAACACAAGCTCTGTCACAGTCAAATCCTACCCTTTGCTTCTTTATCATAATTTGTCTTTTAAAAAGTCTTTTAAAATCACCTTACATGCATGCAGCTTTCCAATTGACAATATTGTTCCATTTTTGCTCTCATTGTTTTCCTCTGCATCCTCTCTGCCATAGCTCTCTGTCACATAAGCACCATTCCACTGAAAAATACTCTGTCACCTCCTTGTATTGGTTTCAGTTCTCACATCACTACTTCCCTGTTACTCCTTACACAGATGGACTAAAAGCTATTTGGCGTGCTCACTTCCAGCCACATGGATACAGTATTAGATGGCTGGCACCTACTACACAGGCAGTCTTTGAGTGTTTTGCAGCTAAGAGCAATGGCAGTCATACAGCTTAAAAAGTAAATTAGGTTCCACTGACAGTTAAATCAGACTATGTTCATTTTGAATATAAGAATTAAATTACTGCAGGCTGAAGACACAGCTCAGAGTTTCACAAAAAGCTCAGTGATATCTTCTTTTGCCTTTCTTAAAGCACTGTAAAATTAATAAATTCCTATTTGTTTGAAAATCACTGATTTCCCTGTCTGGTAGTCTGTGAAACTTTCTACATCTGCTTACAATTACTTTGGAGATGACAATCTTGACACAAATAAATTTTTATCCTTTTCAGTCTTTTTACGTGTTCACAAATGAAATCTAGCCATTCTTTAAAAGTAACTACATACCAGTGAATTAGTAATAACGTCTAGCTGTAAAATTTTCTCACTTGGAAATGTTTATAAAACCACTTCTACTAACTCTTATTGATATATTACAAATACAATACACATTACACCCATCTACCTTGAGATTATGGCCCTGAGTTAAGCATTATCCATAGTTTAAAAAAAAGAAATTCGTTCGAAAAATAGCAGTTGGGAAGAGTGTGTGTGAAAACTGAAGAAAAAAAGATTTCTACTGTTATCCTCTCTGCACCATGCCCATCCATCTCACTGGCATCCATCATGGGCCTGTTCAATTTCCTTTCAAGATGCCCTGTGTGGTCTGCTGCACTGAGGAGCAACACACAAGTGTAGTTCTGAAATTACTGCTCAGCTGGGTCATGGCTTGGGATGGTTCCACTTATCAGTATTACCAAATTACTACTGAGCTAGACCCACAACAGAGACATTTGAAAGTGAAAATTAATTTTTCAAACAAGAAATACTTGCTATATCCAGGTAAATGCAAAGATATTCCATAAGATAATTATCATTTTACTGTTGGAGTTTAGCTATTATTTTTGAATACTCAGACTTTAGTGCTTGTTATCATGTAAGAGCAAAGGTGTTGAACCTTTTTCTGCCCATGAAGAAAAATAAATAATCAGATACTATGAGCCAAATAGTTCCCTTATTTGTGAACTATTGGTGCCAAATAGTTCACAGTATTTGTATTTAAACAGTAGGCATATTTCACAGAAAATAAAGGAAGACTCACCTAACTAAAAGAGAACCTGGAGTTACTGAGATGTCAACATGTTGCCAACATTACCAACATTTCTATCTTCTTCAGGAAATTATGCTCTAATGGAAGTATGAGAGGGAAAGTGCACTCACACATTTTCTCAAAAATCTCACATTTTCTCAGCCGGTGTTTCTTCTCAGCCATTCTCATCCAAAATCTCAGTTCTGTCAAGCCAGAAGAGAATGAGCCTCATCTTTTCTGTGTAGTGTGCTTCCTCTCCTACCCCAGACTTGCCAGCTCCAGCTTCACTATGAGGTGGATGTTCTTCAATTTTTCAGGAGGACAGTAGATACATCTTCATTTACTGTCTGTTACACCCACATAAAATTGAAGAAAATTATTTATTATGTGGAATGAGATTTTATTTACCCAATTAAGTAAAAAACAAAACAAACTCCTCCAAAACAAACTCCTCCAGGTAACCCGCCTAGTGGATGCAGGGAAGGCTGCAGATGTTGTTTACTTGGATTTCAGCAAGGCCTTTTACACTGTCCCCCACAGCATACTCCTAGACAAACTGGCAGGCTGTGGCTTGGACAGGAGCACTCTTTGCTGGGTTCAGAACTGGCTGCATGGCCGGGCCCAGAGAGTGGTGGTGAATGGTGCTGCATCCAGCTGGCGACCAGTCACCAGTGGTGTCCCTCAGGGGTCTGTGCTGGGGCCAGTTCTGTTCAATATTTTTATTGATGACATGGATGAGGGTTTAGAGTCTTTTATCAGCAAATTTGCAGACAACACTAAGCTGGGAACTTGTGTTGATCTGTTAGAGGGATGTAGGGCTTTGCAGAGGGACTTGGAACGGTTGGATGGATGGGTAGAATCTAATGGGATGAAGTTCAATAAGTCCAAGTGCCGAGTCCTACACTTTGGCCACAATAACCCCCTGCAACGATACAAGCTAGGAACGGTGTGGCTGGACAGTGCTCAGGTGGAAAGGGACCTGGGGGTGCTGGTTGACAGTCGGCTGAACATGAGCCAGCAGTGTGCCCAGGTGGCCAAGAAGGCCAAGGGCATCCTGGCCTGGATCAGGAACAGTGTGGCCAGCAGGAGCAGAGAGGTCATTCTTCCCCTGTACTCAGCACTGGTGAGGCCTCACCTGGAGTATTGGTCCAGTTCTGGGCCCCTCACTTTAGGAGGGACGTTGAGATGCTTGAGCGTGTCCAAAGGAGAGCAACGAGGCTGGTGAGGGGCTTGGAGCACAAGCCGTACGAAGAACAACTGAGGGAGCTGGGGTTGTTCAGCCTGGAGAAAAGGAGACTCAGGGGTGACCTCATCACTCTCTGCAACGTCCTGAAGGGTGGCTGTGGTGAGCCAGGGGTCGGTCTCTTTCTCCGGGCAACAACAGACAGAACAAGAGGACACAGTCTCAAGTTGTGCCAAGGGAGATGCAAGCTAGAATTAAGGAGGAAGTATTTTACAGAAAGAGTGGTCAAATACTGGAATCATCTACCCAGGGAGGTGGTGGAGTCACCATCCCTCGAAGAGTTTAAAAAAAGACTGGATGTGGCACTTGGTGCCATGATCTAGTTGAGGTGTTAGAACATGGGTTGGACTCGATCTTAAAGGTCTCTTCCAGCCTAGAATTTCTGTGATTCTGTGATTCTGTGAAAATCCAAGAGCAGGACCTAATAAATATCTAATATAAAGACTATACTAATATCAACAACTTCAGTTTGCTGAAATACTGTAATGGGATTAATGAATTGGAAATATTTTTTCGTTGTAGATTGAGTAGGGCATTAAGAAATGGAAGTCCTGAATTGACACCATGAGTTGTCAGAAATCACATATACTACCTGAACACAATACAGCTGTTGAAATATTTGTGAAGAAAGAGCATTGTATTTCCAGCGCCTGTGTATTTAATTTGCTTACTAATTTAGTAGAATTTAGACTTCAGGGATGGATAAGGTATGGAACTACCCAATTTAGGGAACTGTTTGGTCTGGATAGAGTCGGAGGGTTGAGATTTTTCTTTTCCTTTTTCTTTTTTCTTTTAAGAGGGGAGGATGTGGAGTGCTCGCCTAAAGCAGAAATTCTACAAAACTCATTAGCCATAGTAAAATTAAATTAGTGCTCTCCAGATCATCAAGTTTTTATTCATGAATCTTTGTACAACAGTGCCTTGTGTCTCTTTTCCTTTCATGTGCATTATTTCTGCCTTTGGACTGCTGTTTGGTGCCTTTTAGAAAGTCCATGGTTGAGCCATTGAATGAGTATAATCCCCACAATAAAAAATTGGGGTGATTTTCATTCCATGTCTCCTCACAGCTGCATGAAATGCTTCTTCGATAGCCCTCTGCTAAAACAGGACACCAAATTCTCCAGTGTCCCCTATTCCATTTAGTTGTTTAGATCTGAAAATTCTCCAGTCCTTGCCTACAGTCAGGGAATTCAGAGCGCAGCTGAAGAAGGAAACTGCTGGCATAGCCCTAAGCACATTTTTTGAGCAATGCAGTTGTCATGGATGTCAATTACAGGGGTCCAAATGTCCCACAGAGCAGAAATCACAACTATGGCCCAACAAAGCACGGGGACATCTCGTTCCTGCTCTGTTTTTCCCAACATCAAAGACTGGGTGAAATTTAAGGATATTTTAGGAGGCAGACCAATCCAGCAGTTTTCCTCATGCCTTCCAGTTCTCTGAGATGTCTGGCATCTCCACTGTTCTCCATGCTGCAGAACTGAAGCTTCAAGGACTTTCCCCAGTAAATTGCAGGAGGATCTTTGCATCCTCCTTGATACATGGGAGAACTGTGAGAATATTTTGGAGGATTTCAATAATTTCATGGTTTAACTTCATTCTTTCCTGCAACATGGGTGGACTACAACACACCACATGAAGACAACATCTGAGCCCCAGCTTATAGCCAACATTGAAGCAGCTTGTCCAGTTAGAAGCTCTGCAAGACTTCCAAGCTAGATATTTTGTAGGTGACTGGGAGACAATTGGGAATCATGCTTGAGTCAGACCTTGCAATTAACTCTGCAGTGCAGATGCACTCCCAAGTTCTTTCACTCACATTCACTTGCAAAGGCATCCAATAGGTATTTTCTCAATCTCAAAGTGGTTTTATTTTAATCTGAAAAGGCTTTTCATAAAAAAAAAAAAAAAAGTTCTTTGGATTCCTTTTCTACTGCTGGAATAAAAAACTAAGGGAAAATTTAGGTTTTCAAGAAGCTGAGTTAGGAAATCTAATCCTGTTCCAGACTAGCAACAGTTGAGTGCCCTAAAGGCAATCTCACAACACACCATCTGATTAACCTAGAACAAATCTGGACAGATTTCAGAGAATACACAATTAATTATTCTCAACCATGGGAACAGAAAAGTATAGAGGATGCTTACAAGGAAGATCAGAAGTGAAAAAATTATTTGAAGAATCAGTTACTAAAAAATATTTCCCTTTGTAAAATGATTATTAATCAAAGCAAGAAAGAGTTTGTGAAGGGAGAAAACATTAATTTTGACAAATCTCAGCAATGATCACATTAAAATGTTATAAAATTTTATTTATTAATTTATTATTTTAGCTGGGATCAGGTTGGGAAAAACTTCCAAAACTCTTGTCACTGCCAGATCAGGACTGTATGATGCTGAGAAAAATGCAGCAAGGATAACAACATAAATATTTAAGTTTCTCTGAAGCAAACTTTTACATCTCTTTCACTAATCTTCTCTGTGTCATTGTGAGGAGTAAAACAGCATTCTGGTATCAAACATCTACATTCATTGACAGGTAGAGATCACCTGCATCCACAAAAATTGTACTATATGATGTAATCACCACACAAGGTTCTTCTTCTAGGGATCTTCTGCTCAACCACTCACCAATGTTACCAACCATCCCAGAGGTTAGACAAATGCCTCCAAGAAGCAGAGACACCATTACAAACATTTGAGGGAAGTTTTCCCTGGAGGCTTCTTGAGGTAGTTCTTGCAGAGATGACTTTTGAAGATTTTCTGCAAAAATGAATGTAGGTGTTGTTCCATCTCTACTTCTTGTTGAGAACCACTACTTTAGACACAGTGAAAAACCATCCATGCTAGTAGCATCCCTGGAATTTATCATCATAATGCTAAAGAACATATTTTAATCCAGACTGCACCAAACCAAGATGGCAGATTGTTTTTCTGTTTCCCAGTGAAATATCGTCTGGTTTTTTTCCCATTTTTAGGCTGCAAAAGCTGTCATAATATCAGTAAAATTGGTACATCACTAGAAAGTCACAGTTCACAATCTTTGTTTCATATGTGCAACATGTTGCCCACAAGACTTTCTGATATTGCCTCTTGATACAGTAAATTAAAAACTTAAAACCAAGGCCAAGAGAGAGAGGAAACCTGTCCACAAAATGCAAGTTGCTCCTCTGGGGACCATTGTTCTAGAGTACTGTGCAAATATTCTCAACAAATCACAGCTTAAATATCAGTTTGTTTGCCAAGTGATTCTCTCAACTCCCTGCTTACAGCCATGAGAAAACATTTTATTTATTAATTATTATTTGTAATTTGGGAAAACAAATGGCTGTATTCCCAGTCAGTCAACTCTCCTATCCACATATGTGCATTCCAGGAGCACAAGCTTTACCTCTGGCTTAGAGAGGTATTTTTTTCCCTGAGATCCTTCATTAAAACATTAGCAGCACATTACAGCTTAGCAGGTGCACAGACCCCATAGCCAAATGTTACTTGTTAACTGTGGTGCAACATTATATGGCCATAAATGTCTAGATATTAATCACATGTTTTGATTTGTATCCAAAATGTGATTTATGCACTGGATTTCTAAGACTGTATGCTAAACTAACAAGGAAGAGTGAAGGAATTCAGTTCAGTCAGGCAGCTGAATCACTGTCTGCCATGAAGTGGATGTACCTGTGAGCAGGCAGGGCAGTGATGGGAGAGAAACTGGAACCAACCACAGCAGCAATGGGGAAGAGAAGGGAAACAGAAGCCATCTTTAACAAATTCAACTTCTTTCCCTTGTTAAGGAAAAGAATGTAAGAACAGTTCACTGCAGTGTTCAGAGGGTAAAGAAAAATACAAGTAAACAACCTCCCAAACCCAATTTCCCTCCAAATAAAAGAACAGAGCTGTTCCCACAAAAAGAGGTCTTCCACTATATTCAAAGCAGGGTTTGGCAACAATATAGTAGTTTGTTGTTAGTTATATGCTAATTTATATATGATTCTGAGAGGAATCACAGACTGGCAGAAGGTCTGTAGTCCAGTTTCACTAAGTCTCTCTGCAGTGCTATTTATTCTACTAAAAACACACTGTGCTGCCATGAGGGTCAGCAATAGAATTTTGTTGTCACTGCTTATACCACCTGATAAAGTGGTGACTCCTTGACTCTCCTGGGTTGCTTCGTTGTGTCAATGAAAACACAGGTCATGCCTCAAGCACAGCACCCTACATGGGACATGGATGCATCAAGAAACCTGCTAAGCAAAACTGCAGAGAAGTCAAAGAGGAAAGCCCATAGAAAGATGGACTTCTTTCCAAGCAACTGTGGCTTGATGGTTTCCTCTAATTTTAAGAGAAAGTCCCGCATTATCTGGCCTGTAGCAAAGCTTAGGAATTGATGAGGATACTCAGATGGATTTTTGCAAAATCTTCCCTTCATCATTCTTTTGAACTTCCTAAATTCATACTTTGGCCTAAGGTCATTCATGAAACCAAGTCAAAGCACTACTTGCATCCCATCTACACACGCAATATGGTAAATAACTGGCAACTGAACTCCAAATCAACAGGGAAAAAAAGCATAGGATTCCACCCCAAAAGAAATATCTGAAACACTGTAGTTCAAAACACCTGAAACTGGAATAAGTGTATCCAGTTTCTCATGGAGATATCCAAGGACTCACTGAACTGCATCTCACTGCATAAAGACCCTTAAATTCCAAGGGATTCACTGTGATGGTCTACTCCTCATCTTTCATTCAGAACCCTATTTTCTGGCACTGATTTTACATTCATCCACCTTTGCAATGATTTGCTGTACTTTCTGTTATAAGGGAGGAACCCTGTTGCTGGCCTAAGACATTACCCAGGATAAGGGATAACACATGCAAGATATGGTATATCCTTCATCCTTGACTTCCACCTTCCCCACTCTGACATTCACTCTCTCCCATATTTTTCAAGTCCAGTTAAGCAAATCACAATAATCAATTATGATCAATGAAATTTTTTATCCGTGACCTCTCTTTCGTGTGTGTGTTGCATTCTATTAGCTAATGCCACACAATTAATTTCTTCTTGATAATCCTTTTGTGCTCAACAAGTAGTAGTAGTTATGTCCAACCCATCTTTTCAATGTAAACCTTGCTCTAACATGGGAATGAAATCACTACAGATCTATTATTTCTCGGAACAGGATATTTCATTTGCATAAAATATTCTGCTCTTGACACAGTGCCAGGAAGAAACACCTAATGTCCATTCTTCATTGCACTCTTGCTGTGGCCTTAGGAACAGGAGGAATCACTGTGTTAGTCTCGTGCCTATTACTCCCGAGTTCCCCACTTCTTAGTCCCATCTTTGATTTATACTCCCATGACTCTCTGAGAGCCCTGTCAAGTCAGTGACCAAGATAATGGACAAAAAGGAATTTCTTACATGATGTAATTTCACATTAAACAGAATGGTTCACAGGTTGTAATAGAAGGTCAATAGTGGATATTATAACCCCTAAATTGGTAGGAAAAAAAATGGTTATTTGAATCAAAACCTAAATAAAGTTCCACACAAGTCAAGATAGCTGAAGGGAAGTGTCTCCATGCGTGTCAGTGATATGCCTGGTCTAATAACCTCAAAGGAAGGCAGATACCAACCTTGTTCATTTTCATAGCAGCAGGACTTACTGGCAGGGAATGGCATTAGCACTGTCTTCAAATATACAATGTCTCTTTTTACTTTTAAGTTGGATGGCTATATTCCAAAGTAAAAAAAATAATTATCGAAATGTCATTAGTCCAATGGGAATGCAGAAAATGTACATTTTGGAGACAGATCAACCTGTTAAGCAAGAAAAGGAGACCAAGAAGAAATTAATTAATTGAATGGATTCATGAATCCCTCATTTGTTATTAATAAAGCACTGAGGAATAAAATGTTGATGAGACACAGTCATTCACCTTGGATCAGTATGCAAAAGGAAAATTCAGTGCACTGTAGATAGTTATCAAGGCCATATGCACAGCTTTTTGTACTGAGTTATGGATGTTATATTAAATGGTAGACTCAACATTGCATGCGTATACTTTGCCTAGAGATGAATTTCGCCCTAGGAAAAAAACCGATAAGGCAAATTTTAGAGAAGAAGAGAGCCGATTTAATAGAATGTATAGCATGTAGTCACTAATGGACTTTTAGTTATTCCCAAAGATAACTAACCCCATAAAGGGTTTTAAGTAATTCTTAACATTATTTTCATACACCTCAAAGACAATCAGTCTCTTAAATCTATTTCTATATTTCTCCATATTACAGAGCTACATGCATCTTAGACTGTTACACAATTACATATACACATTTTCTGCTTTCATGGGTGAAAGTGTCCTGTGGTAATGACAACCACGGTATTGAATGTTCCTATTTAAGAAGTCTAATGCATTTTGCCTCAGCTCTTAGGTCTTCTTTTTTGTTAGGCATGCTTTTCTGTTATTTATATCAGTCTGGCTGTTGATTTTTGTCTCTTATCAAATACTACCAAAATTAAGGTGATTTTAGCCATTGTAGGTGCAGCCAAAGCCTGCTCTTACACAATGATGTCCATCTGCAAGATCTGCTGCAGTCCATTCTCTGAAGAAAACAGAAGTTATAATTTATTGATTTGCTAAAACTTGCTTAAGTTACTTAAAACTGCCAAGGAGTGAAATCCACTCTTGAACATGAGGCCAGGAGCAAGGCTTAAGAAGTGCTTAAACTCATTTTGAGGATATAAAAGTGATTGAAGTGGTTACACAGGATCGGTGCTCGTACTTCATACAGGAGAGGAGCTGACCATGTGTGAGCACTTCAGGAAATCACACCAGGTTCTGATTTCCCCCCAAATTTCAGCAACTACACTAATAATTCTACCAGGCCATCACAGCCATGCTAATGCTCAGGACTGTTTTGCTTTGTCTAAGTAATTACAGAGGGATAAAACCACTCTAGGTCATGCTAGAAGCTCAAGCCATTAGAAATACCTCCTCACATCTTTAGTGCCGTGAGTATTCCAAAGGAAAAAAAAAGCCTCAAGGCAATTATAGAAAAAGGAAAGAAGGGATAGTTTCATCTAATCCACCTCTAATACAGATTTAAAGAGTGCTCTGCTTTTTGCCTTTACTTGAAACCAGATCTCCCACATATCCCTGAAGATATGCCATGTGCTGTGACTCGTTTAGGACCCAGCCTGCTAGTCTAGAAAAGCACTTTTTTTGTTCACTAAGTGAGCCCAGACTGTATTGAGTTGCAAAAGGTAGAATATGGAATGGAGCAAGAGGTTTTTTCAGCACAGAAAAAACTCAAAAGCTTCATTGCATCTGTTTACTGCTTTATTTCTGCATTTCTAAATCATTGGCAAATTTAAAGAAGGACCAGCTAGTATTGGAAGAGATCCTGAATAGTCAGCAGTAGTTTAGTGAGATCACTCAGGCCACAAAGCCTTGCCAGAGTTACTTCTCCCTCAGAAATTTCTGAATCTATATTTAAACATCCTTGATCTGGTCACAAAAGATGTGATAGGGCTGACAGCAAGGGAAGAGGGGCAAGGAGGAAATTAGGGTTTCCAACAGAAGGGGGGGTGGAACAGCACTTCTAGAAAATCTGGGCTCTTTGGACATAATTGTCTGGCAATGTGTAGGTATTACTAAAAACCAGGATTATTTCCAACACTACATCATCATATCCACTACTACTGTCTGCCAGAGTGTTAGTAGTAAATCTGAAGAGCCAGGAAAATAAGTGGAGCCTGTCTGCCTGCAATGAGGGTCTGGCCTCTGTGCTGCAACAGTCAATGCCTTTCTCAGAGAATCAAATTATCTGCTAAATATCTAAAATATTCCTGAGACAATAAATGTGCTTTTCTAAATTTTCTGGGGGTGTAAGGTAGGAGAAGTCTGGGATTTGAAGAGCAGAACATTTACAGGTATAAATGGAAAGTGGAGCACTCCTGGAAGTGAAAGGCCTTGTTGGCATCACTACACTGCCTTCACCAGCAGCCAGTCCCAACCTGGCAAAAGCACACTTTGTGCTTTCCCTTCTCCTCTGGCATAATAAAACTGCTGTAAGATTTGGGAGAAACTCTTTCCACTTGAGTCTCTCTGAAGCTGAAACACATCAAGTCAAGACTGTAGGAGTGAGAAAACCAATTCACCTCAGTCAACACTAGAAAGAATTGCCTGTAGGAAGGATGCTCAAGAACAGGATGAAGTGACAGACATAAAAAACCTGGTGGGTTTTGGGTAAAGGAGGGAAAGCAAAGCTCAGACTGAAGGCAATCCCATAGGCTTGTGAGCTCAAACAAGAGATACACCAATTTCTGAAGTGTAGCTGTGAAGCAAAAAATTTTTGAATTTTTAACACGGAGCATTTTGCCATCCAATCAGAAGATCTTTCTTATGTCAAAGCAGCACCACTGGAAGAGAGATGGGAATAAATTTAACCCAAAGTAAGACTCCTCTAGCCTTTGTTTAGGCTGTTCTATAGGCCAAATGGGGCCTTATTATGTCATCGATTTTAATCACAATTTTCCATCAATCTCAATGGGAAGTTTTGGTTTAAAATAAATGTAACTCCATTGCCTTTGCATAGTGCAGTTGAAAGTGTAAAGGTACTGAAGAGGACACCAGTTGTATTGGTAGGAACCACCTGAAACTCTATAACATACCATTAGTAGGTGCTGGTAACTGCAGGGGTCACGTGGGCAGTTCAAGCCACTGTCTTCCTAAAACATAGATAATATAAGAGAGGCCTGTCTATGGAATCCATAATGTACTGGTTTTCTCTGGGATAAAGGCAATTTTTTTCATACTAGCTGGCATGGTGTTTGTTTTGCATCTATGATGAAAAAAGAGTTGATAACACAGTAACACTAATGCGAGCTATAGCTGAGCAGTGCTTACACTGTCAAGGCCTTTTCTGCTGCTCATGCCACCTCACCAGAGAACAGGCTGCTGGGAGTGCACAAGAGGTTGAGAGACAGCTCCCCAGCTGATCAAAGGGACTCCCCATGCCATATGGCCTTGTGCTCAGCAATAAAAGCTGGGGAAGAAGTTTTCCAGGGCTGCAATTGCTCAGGAACTGCCTGGGCATCAGTCAGCTGGCAGAGAACAATTGTGGATCAATTTGCATCCCTTGTTTTTCTTGTTTTTTTTTCCTTTGCTTCTTCTGTTTGTTTTGGGTTTTTTTTGTTTTTTTTTTTAAACTCACAGTTTAAGTTAAAAAAAATTTTCACACTGGTACTCTTCTGTTCCCAACCTCCATCCCAGGAGGATGTGATGTGAGCAAACAGCTGTGTAGGACTGAGTTGCCCACCAGGGTTAACCCACAACATGTGTCTAGGTCTGTCACTGGGCTCACCAGAGCACTCCCAAGGGAGCCTCCTGGGGCAAGGACAAGCCCCTCCCTATAACAGGATGCTCTAAATGCACAGCACTGTTCCCAGCATTCAGAGTAGAACAGTCTTTCACAAGTCCAGGACTTCTCCTTGAGTTTCTAGGCTCAATTTCTTCCCATTTCTTTTTTTCTCTTCGCACACTGATAATCGTACTTAAACAGCTTATCATCCTTATTGGTGTTTGTCCTCCTTCACTCAGGAAACTAATTTCTTGAGCTCTATGTGAAGGCCAAGCAAACCAAGCTCTTCTGGCTTCCTCTCATTCCACATGCTTTTCATGCTCCCAACCACCCTAGTAGCCTTCCACTGAAATCTATATTCACTTTTTTTAAATGAGACACCAGAACTACATGGAAGACTCTGTATGAAGTTATCTGCCTGAATACTCTTATGGAAGCTAGTAAAATTACACATGCAGGAATTTTTACTGCAGTAAAAATCATAGCCATAAAAAGCAGGTCTTTCATATCTTTTCTTAGTATGGCTGATATTTAATATATGAATGATGGAAGACATATGAAAGAAAAAGTAGGTGACTGAAACTTGGAACTACAAGAGAGGTTTTTAATAAGTATTTTTCTTGGTATAATTGCAGTGAATATTAACTAACAGTTATACTTCCTCATAGAAAAAAAATTCAAATAAGACTAAAATAGAACCTTTCACTGAGAGAATGTTAGTCATAGAACAGAGCAGGATTCTTGGGAATTTTGTATGCCATCAGTGAAGAGACTTGCAGGAAAAGTATGAGATGAATGGCTTCTGGAGAACCACAATTCCATGCCAGTTCCATGCAATTAAAGCCTAATAAAGCCCTTTTGAGAAGCCTCTATCAACACACCGGAAGCCTCATTTTCAGAGAAAAACACTAACACATCTCATACATGTGTGAACACTTTGTTCAGCCCCTTAACATACCACATTACCACTTACTAGTAAGTAACCGTAAGAAAAGAATAGGAAAATTTCCCCTCCTTACAAAATTCTGAAGTTTTTATTTGAAAATTCAAAAAAACATATGAAGCAAAAAACAAATCCCACACGAATCATTAAAAATCGCAACCACAACACAACAACAAAATAAAAAAAGACCTCTTGCCACCTCCACACTCTCCAGTTGCAGCATTCAGCCAAGAAGTGGCTGTGCTGACTCCAGCCCATAGTCTCCCTTGCCATACTGCAGGGTCAATACAATGCTGCCTACCTTCTCCAAGGAAGTCTCACAGCAACTCCTCAGCAAACATTTCTCTCCAGAGCTGAGCATTGAAGTGAGAGCCTGTCCTCTGAGTCAGAGAAGGTGATTATACCCTGATTTCATTCAGAGAGCAGGGGCTTAATTACCGTTTCTCACTTCACTGGTGCAGCCTATGAACACCAGATCATTGGGCTCATGGGGGTGTTGGCATCTCTAAAGTGAAGTTCTGGAGCCAGGAACTTTTCCTAACAAAATCTTCTTGAATTGGCTATACTTTCTGAGTCCAAAGTGTGATTTCAGTGAAATGACATATTTCAATGAAAGTATTTTTATTGAAAGGTCTTGCTGCTAATCTTTGATAAGTATGTTGAACCATGGATTGTGCTCCCATATAGAAGAAGCTGAAGGACCCAACGTGTTTTGTGCCTACAAGCTGAAAGGAGATCTCCAGACACATCTTACCCTACTCTCAGTTACTGTCATTCTTTGCTGACCTTCTCCAGCAGATTCATGCAAAGTATTGGCTTTAGCAGAAGCCAAGGAAAAGTCTGGAGTTCTGTGTGAGATTTCACTACCTTAACTCAAGATGACTGACACTTGTTCTAGATTAAGTCCTTTTCTTTTTGCAGGGTTTTCTTCCTCCGCTACCCCTCTTCATGCAGGGCAGCCCTGGATCTCCTCCAGCTGGACAGTTTTCCTGTCTGGTTTGTGCAAGAGGAGAGACTATGGCCTTGCCTGCTCCTTTATACATCTGAGACTGCTTTCTTCCCAAGAACAATTCTGCCTGTCTCTCTCATGAGCTATATAAGCTTGCAGTTTCTCTAAGAAGCCCTGGCCACCACAACTGTCTTGATTTTCTGTTTATGGTATTTGTTGCAAATGTTATTCCTAAATCTGCATTTCTTTCTGTAGCCCAGAAATAACTTGATGATAGCACAAGTCCAGTCATTCTTTCCAGTTAAATACATTTTGGACCTGAACAGTTTCTCTGTAGAAACAGAGACTCTCACAACCTTTTGAGGATGCACTTGATGCCTACTACTAATGCTTAGGGGTTAAGACTTTGTGGCAAACACCTGCCAACTCAGCTCCCAGTGCTACTTACATAAATATGCTTTTGTTCTTAGAATATGTTACGCCAGGTTTCATAAAAGAACCCGGGTACCGCTATAAAAGATTTAAAAGATATAAATAATAACCTAGGAGCCATTTAAAGTTAGGATCAGCAAATTTCAAGGAAGGGATCAACCAACTTTGGTAATTTAACAACTGTTTAAAATACATTAGCAATATCTGGTTTAATCTTATGGTAATTTATAAGCTATGAGGTTTTGTAAAAAAAAAGTCACAGTAATACAGGAACACGATAAATTAAGTACAAGCTTACAAGTGAGTTTTTTAAAGAAAAAGCCTATCATTCTACAGGACTGCTAAAGACACATGAGCATGCATGTAAACAAACAAATGAGCACGCAAAAACATGTATATAAGCATTTCAAATAGCTGTATAGGATTGGTTTGGAAAGGAGCAGGTATATTCGATTGGTCCCTTATATTTCTATTCTGTGCAACAACATTAATGAATTTAGGTACTCAGAATTATCTCACAGGCAGTTTTCATGCTTGAAAAAGAATACAGTAAGCTCACAGTATCCCCACTTGAGGAAGACATGTAAGGAACTGATTCATTGTATGCATACCTGGTGTCTGGTTGCACATGTACTTCATTATTTTGTATCTGGGGGTTCAGCTGTTTTTTTTCAGCTTTTATTACACACTTTACTGCCACTAAGGTAAGGAGGTGAAGTGAGAGCTGTTCACTCTCCTACCTGAACTTGGGCAGAACCAGTTGTCTAGCAAGGCCAAAACCATTTAGCATAGAAAATACAGTATAAGGAATCATTTGAAAACATAGCAAGGTGACCATACACCTGGTGCTCCCCACTGAGGTTGTTTTTCGATACCCCTGTGTCACTTTGAAGCCAAAGCCCTCATCAGGAAAGCTAATCAAGACATGTCTGTCTGCACAAGGGGAGAAGAGCTGGCCCTCTGCTCTGGGAAGGAGCGGAAGCTGGGCTGGTACCTGAGAGGAGTCTCAGGTAGCTCTAACAGTGCCATGCTCTCATGTGCTGCTGGGCAGCTCAGGGCCAGGTGTGCCCCACAAGACCTGGGCAAGCCCCTGTGCCCGGGGTCTGCTATCCAGCGCAGAGTTTTCCTGGCACCCTCCTGCCAGTGGCAGCCAACATGGCACAGATCCACCAGCATGGCTTCTGCTTTGAACAGTGGCTCCATACCTGGGCATTTTCATGGCTGCCCTTCAAAAGTTTCCACATAAGAATAAAACTTACTGAGATCTAAATAAACTTACTGAAACTTATATAAAAGTTCATGGAATAAATCATGCTCTTCAGTTTTAAATTCTGTGTTGAAAGTCCTCTCTATTCTTGCAGGGCTTTATTTTACAAATAATGCTGAAGCTAAATCTATTCTTTCAATATAACTGGTGTTTGTGATTTAAGTAGTCAAATAGGATCCTTCGCATCGGGAACCATGAAATCTAGACCTACTTTGACCTACTTTTGCCTAAACCAACAAGGGGTAAAACAGGAAAGGTGATGGTCAAAGAATAATTAAAAAATATATATTTATTCCAATTTCTTTGAAATAGAGAGACTTTCTGCACCCCATTGTCCCAGTCTTGGCTATGGTTGCCAAGTCTTCCCACAACACAAGAGGTTAATTTGTATTCTGTGGATAATAAAAACAGCAAGCGAGGTAATACAAAACTGGCATTATACAAATGGGCTTGGAGAGGAATATCAATATTATTAAAGTAAGGACCAGCCTTGCATTATATGCTTTCCATTAAAAAAAATCCTTCACATAATTCTGCTGAGTTCTAGTGCTCTGGCAATATAAAATATCTTTCCCTCACTTAAAAAAAAAAAAAGTCAAAGAGGCAAGACCAAGGCTATGTTATTAACAAAGTCATACAATGTCAATAAGAATAGAAGATAGTAAAGAGAGTAATAAAAGTGCAAAACTCACAGTGCACATTTCACAGCTTTTAAACATATAGATTTCCAAGGGAATATAATATTCCTGAAAAGAAGATAGGCATAGGTTTGTTTTTTGTGGGACTAAAACTGCTGAGAACATCTCAGGATTGAACCCCTGCATTCAGGAAGACATAGAAGAAGTTGTCTGACACAGCTCTGCCAGCCTCCTTCCAACATGACCTAGAAAAACTCATGCAGTTTTTGTTCTGACTCTCTCTGGAGAAGAGTCTGCCAATTGTACCAGACTGCAAGGGGATTTAATGATGTGGACAAATGGGCCTTTTATTTCTCCTGTGCTCGTCTGGGAAAATTTGGAAACCATACATTGTAGTACCTTTCAGCGTTCCCAAAAACTGAATAGGGAGCTTTCCAAGGTGTACAATAAGTTGCCAGAGGTTCAGCAACAAGATAAAACCTTGCAGCCTGTTATTGATAGTTCACCTGCACATACAAAAGAAATGGTCCTTTATAAATACCTTTGAAAATTCAGGAAAACTGAATATGTTATAGAAGTAAAAATTTTACCAGATGTATTCATAGCCTAAAAAGACTACAAATGTAAGAAAGAGCTTAAATGATTTCATAAAGTACCTCAGGGAGAATAGAGAGATGTTTCCAAAAGAGACTGAACTCCATCCTCGCTTTCCCACATCCACTGTTTTCTGTATTTGCCCATGTATCATTTGATTGCCCTTCTCACTCTCAAATAATACAAAATATCTTTTCCCAAATTTAGTAGTACAAGTTAGACAAGAAAAAGAGAAAGGCAGAACCCAAAGGAACTCCTGTAACTTCTATAAATAGTCTTTTACAAAAGATAAGAGCTTATGGACTTATGAAAAGATGATACTGTCTATTCCCAAGCAGTTTTCTGGCCAATCCCATTGTACACGTCATCTTCTCATAGCGGATAGTCCTCCAACCAAATAATTGTTCCAAATGCTGTTTTTACAATTTGCAAATTACTTTGTGAAATTTTCTCTCTGTTGTAACAGGAGCTGTGCTTAATCCTCTTTGTAGTTGATAATCACATTTCCCATTAAAGTAATCTTCTCTCATACCCATAGGACAAGCTGGAAAGGAAGATTTCACAAGGGCATGTAGTGATAGGACAAGGGGTAATGGCTTTAAACTGAAAGAGAGTAGGTTTAGATTAGGTATTGGGAAAAAATTCTTTACTATAAGGGTGGTAAGGCACTGGCACATCTTGACCAGAGAGGCTGTAGATGCTCCATCCCTGAAAGTGTACAAAGCCAGGCTGGACTGGGCTGTGAACAACCTGATCTGCTTCAGGTATCCCTGCCCAGTGCAGGGGTTTGATACCAAACTTTAATGTCCCTTCCAATACAAACCATTCTGTGATTCTATGATTCTAATACAAATAAGCATCAGGTGGTTCAGGTCTATCTTCACAATCTGGAGGATCCTTGTTGTTTATAAAAGTCAGAATTTTCTTATCAGAAGGCCTCTCATGTCCAAATACATCCTTGCCATTCAACAGCAAGTTAGGCGGGACACAGGAAAGGGAACTCAGCTCATTTGAACTTCAAGTATACCCTTAAGCCTTATTTCTTAAATTTTAATGTTAAGTAAGTGGATTTTTATGAATGATAACTAGGAATGGCATAGTTTCTCTTGTCCTTCTATTCTCTCTCCTGTCTCTCCCTCCACATGAAATTCTGCTAGGGAATATATTCTCCTGGCAGAAAGATGGATTCAGAGATTCAGTAACCTTTTTCAAATCACATCTTGTCTGAGTTCATAGCTTTCTGCACATATGCACACACATTTTCTTCCTGGGTTCCTGTTTTTGCTCCAGTTTTCCTCCTCTCTATACCATAGTTCCTCATCCATGGAGCATCAAAAAATTTTATTTCTTTGAGAATCTTTGATTGGCCTCTGCATGAAAACACCTGTTTTGCAAATAAAAGTACAAAACTGATTTTATCATTAGTCCTGTTGCTTTCCTTGAGGCTATCACTACACAGGATAGGGATTCACATATGATAATGCTGACATTCAAATCTACAACTGAACTGTCTAAAGACAATCTCCAAACACTACTCCAGTGATTAATCAACTGTGCATTCACACAGAAATATTTGATGCACTGCTCTACTCACCAAAGTCTCTTATTGTAAAGTCAAAGGTTATTTGGAATTTATCCACCGCCACCAGGCTGGAGCTCGCTATTATTCAACCTGGAGGGCAGTGAAACTGTACAAGAAATATGGAGTGTTTTGATTCATAAATATACTAAAAAGTAGGTTTGGGACTCAGATTTAGGGAAGATTAAATCAATATTTCAAATAAGCTCCCCACAGTCACAAGCACCCAGTACATGTGCAGTCCAGAGGGGTCACAAGAATATCTGTTCCTACTGTCTCTATACACCACATATCCTAAAGTCTTATCTGAAGAACACCATCTGAAGAACACCAGAAGTTACTGCTATAAATTTCCATGGAAATGTTACCATTTTGACGGATTCCTATAATAGCACAAAATTTTCCTTTCTATCATCTTTCTTCAGATGAACTATTGTTTGAAAACTTGCTGATGCATCTTGAGCTCATGGAAAGGAAAGAAATGAAAGACATACAAATACTAGAATTATACTGCAAATAGACTCAAAAAAGCAGTAAAATTCACACTAAAACTGAGAATCTCTTTCTTTTCTGTGGAAGAATCACCATATTTTTCCTAGTATTCTTTATATATACCTGGGAAACAAGTGCACTCTTAATACCTCACAGGAAAAAATAATCACTCAATGAAAATTGTGCATTTCCAAAATAAAATAATTATCTGTCCTTATTGATTCTGAAAGGAAGTTATAAATACATCTGGCCTTATGATTATGAACTACACATCTCAAAAGATTTCTCAATTTCCACAAAAGGATATACAAGCATATACAAGGACTGTATATTCACTGAAGATCAGAAGTATTTCAGAGCCCAAGCCCCCTCGGTGCCTATAGATAAAACTTGCACCCCAGCTCTTACCATACTCATGTACCTGTGTTTCTTTCCCAAAGTAGCTGGAAGCTGCCTACCTGATACCAGGACTCTGGTCGTGTGAGGAATATATTGTCCTGCAGATTGCATACAGAGAGGAAGTCTTACCATGGAAATAATTAAAAATGTTGGTTTTTGAAGACCCAGACAGCTACTGAAGCTACATGTTTGTGGATAGCTTCTCACCTTTCAGCCTACAGAACTCTTCCAGCTGCAGCTGCACAAGACAACACATTTGACGGGACAAGACAATGCCACTGCCATAAAATGAGAGCCTTTAACATCAGTGGTTTTCATTCTTGCCACAAATGAGACCAGAAATCAGCAGGAAACCAATGTTTCCACTGAGACCAACTTTGGAGTTACACATCAACCTGATGGATCTGCCTATTACTATTAGTATTATTCCTTGTAACTGGAAGAATCAGGAAAATCACTACCTGGGCTCCTGATCCCTCTCCCGATGTTTCCAGGGCCCCAAAGCCTCCTTTGATAGCCCTCAGTCATTTTTTTGTTACTTCTTCCCTGCCAGTTTAAACAACCAATAGTGGATAGTATTCAGAGGGCCTTATTAGGCCAGTAATGTCCAGTATGTCCCATTACCATTCCAGTAATGTCCCTTCTCTGAGCCCCTGGGTGACACCAGACTTCCTTGTGAGTTGGGTCCAGTCTGCATATCAGGAACTCTGCTCCCCTTAGAAGGGAGTCTCCTATAACAATTACTCTTCTTCTCCTGTTAACAGAGGAGGTCTTGATGCAGGGTACAGGTGGTACTAGTGCTTTAGGAGGCCCCACTGTCTCAGAAGGACCTCCCACCTCATCTGTGGTCCTAAGCCTAGCTCCAGAGCCTCAGACCTGCTGCAGAAGGTATCAGTCCCACTTACAAAATTCTGAGGAGGAAGAACCTTCTTCCTGCTATGTGCAGTGGCTGCTTCCAGCCCTCATCTTTACAAATCCTTGACTAATAGTGCTTTGACTAATTCCCTGCAGGGTTCTGAGTCCAGCTGCTTCTGCACTACAATGCAGGTTCAGGACTAGAAGGGATGCTAAGCAAGTTTACAGACAATACAAAAGTGTGAGGGGCTGTTCACTCTCTCTCAAAGACAAAGGAGACTCTTCAAGACCTCAACAAATTAGAGGACTGGGCAATTACCAAAAATATGAAGTTCAGAAAGAGCAAGTGAAAGATTCTGAACCCAGGACACAGCAACCCTGGATGTACAGGCAGACTGGGGAGTGAGATGCTGGAATGCAGTGCCATGGAAATGGACCTGGGGGTTCTGGTCAATGGCAAGTTGAACCTGAGTCAGCAGTGCCCTGGCAGCCAGGAGGGCCAGGTGTGTCCTGGGGGGCATTAGGCACAGCATCATCAGCCAGGAAAGGGAGGGTATTGTCCTGATCTGCTCTGCACTGGGGCAGCCTCACCTCCGGTGCTGGGGGCAGTTTTGGGTGCCACAATATAAAATATTAAATATTAGAGAGTGTCCAAAGGAGGGCAATGAAGATGGTGAAGGGTCTCAAGGGGAAGTCATATGAGGAGCAGCCGAGGTAATTTTGTTCAGCCTGAAGGAGACATCATTACAGTTACAACTTCCTCATGAGGGGAAGAGGAGGGGCCGGTACTGATCTCTTCCCTGAAACAGGACTAGTGACAGATCCCAAGGGAATGGTCTGAAGTTGTGTCAGGGGAGGCTTGTGTTTGATATTAGAAAAAGATTATTCACCCAGAGGGTGTTTGGGCACTGGAACAGGCTCCCCAGGGAAGTGGTCACAGCACCAGCCTGCCAGAGTTCAAGGATAATTTGGACAGGGCTCTTATGCACTAGGTGTGACACTTGGAGCTGTCCTGTGCAGAGCCTGGAGTTGTGCTTGATGATCCTTCTTGGTCCGTTCCAACTTACCTTATTCTGTGATTCTGTGTTTCAGTGAGCACATAGATAACTAAATTATTTCCTAAATGGTAAAACTTACCCTGTCTTGAAAAACTCTGCAGTGTCCACTAGTCTTCTTTGGTTTTTACAACTTTGATATCAAAATCAAGTCTGAGGCAGATAATTTGGGAGCCCCAATAAATTAATCTTCAAGCTGTCACTGCCCAGTCCAGCTTTGGGAGCAGCAATGGATCCTTGACAGCAGGGCGAAAAGGACTTTTGTCATTGCCTGCCTTCAGGAACGTCAGCTAACACTGGCAATGAAGAAGTGGGAATGACAAAGTAAACCCAGAAAGCAAAACCTTAATAATGTACAAATAAAGGGATAATCCATATGCAATGTACGGCTGCTTCAAAGACCTTGAAATGGGAAAAACTTGACAATATATAGTGCTGGCTGAGGGCAGGGAACCAATGAACAACAAGAACTACAAACATTACCTTATATGGAGAACATAACTAACCAATCGCTAACAAGAACTCAGAACACCACCTTATTTGGCAGGAACATATTAAGATAACCTTTCCCATGATTCCACGCAGCTCTCTGTAACTTAGATAGCTGTTATCCTCCTTAGCTTCCTGTTTCCCATGGTCTCAGATTGATGCCTCTGTGTATTCAGTCAAGGCCAAGTCACTGTCCATCCCAGCCAGTCCAACTCCCACATCAAGCCACCAATGATGAGGACAATGATGAGCTGAAAAACACTATATAAAATGAGTTACTGCTCTCTTACTCATTTTCTTATTTATGAAGTGCTTTACGTCAAAGAATCATTAGGAAAATCCATATGAAATTACCATACTTTTATTATACTCTCAGAAAAAATGTTTAAGACCTAAGGAATCTTTACCATCTGGAAAGTACCTCTAGAAAAGTGGTGAGACAGTGGAAAAAAATCACAAAATCACAGAATATGCTGAGTTGGAGGGGATCCACAAGGATCATTGAGTCCAACTCCTTGATATGCACAGGTCCATTTCTGAACTGAGGATATTTTAAGCTGAAGAGCTAGAAAGAGTCACTAGCGAGACACGTTATGCCTACTTGTCTGTTTTTCTACAAAATGTACTTTTCTTGAAATGAAAGAAAAGTTTTGATTTTATGGAATTTGAATTCATGTCGCCTAGTGATTTGCCACCACAAAATGTATGGTTCTACCCTAACACTTTATGTGATAATTCTAAGACTTATAGAATATTATTTTAGATATAACAATTTTGTAATGTTTTGTTTGAGTTAAAAAATTCACTCTGCTCAGTTTTGAAATTACAGAGTTGTTTCAATAGGTTGCCTTAAAGTTCTTTCAGTCTCTCTTCCATATAGATTGTAGTTGCTCATCTACACATTCCCAAGCCTTAAAAATTACTCAGAGTATATATATAGGGCCGTAGAACCAAGACAGCTCAACTCTGTTTGGTTGCCAACCATTTCACTTTCATCACAGGGAGAACTTTAGTACTAAAAGCTAATAATGCAGAGGTTATTTACATGGACATCTTGCTGGGACCAGGGAAATTGTGCTTACATAAAAAGTTTGGTTTTCCTAAGGTCTAACATTAAAGTTCTGTTAGTCTATATTTTCTTTTTTTTTTTTTTTTTTTTTTTTTTTTTTGTTCACTGTGAAAGTAATCCAACCAGATATCTTCAAAATCTTAATAGGCAAAGTGGATTGACCTCAGTTCATCTTCATGGAGCTTAGGACAAATTGATCAATTTACTTCCTAAATAATTACCATTTGAATGTTGATTTTACCTTCCTAAGATTAGTACATTAAAAAGCCTGTATTCAAGAATGCTAATGCAGTGCAGTTCTGCACACACATACAGACTCACAAAAAACCACAATATATTCTTTATATAGACAAGCCTCAACTGATTCTGGATAATGAGGATTTACTTATTCTTTTGTTGAAGAATGAAAAAAGCCTAACAGAAATAAAACAGAGAAATGGATATAGTTAGAGCACTGGAGGAAAAGACTTTATTTAGCATTTGGATTTTTGAGGTTAGGCATTAAGATTCTATGGACGCAACAACAGCAGTCCAAAGTTTATCTGTTTAAAATAAGCCCATGGAAGAAAGAATGCAAGAAATTATTTATGTTTGAAAGAAGGGATCTAAAATAGGAAAGTGAAAATAACATATAATTATTTAATAAATGTTGTAAGTTGCCTAGTAAGATTCCAATGGAATACATTGATTGAGCAGTAACTTTTGATGTTGACTTGCAACACATGGCACTTTTTTTTGCTCTCCAAAGGAGTCAAACATTGAGGCATGTTACACACTCCGATGTGTATCTGTTCATTTCAGGGAAGGCGGGGGTAACTTTACTGGTATTGTTAAGAGTTTCCCAGGTGTATGAAGACTCAACAGTCCAGACTCTTAGCCATGCCCAGGTAGGCACCATTCCCATAATTAACCTCTGTGACAGTAATTTTCTTTGTTAAGAAAAGCTTCCTCTGCTGCAGCAGATGCTGACAGATCTCCCTCAGCATCTTAAAGGAAGAGAAGCAGAAGAATTTACTCTGGTTTGGCATCAGCTGAGAGCATCTGCCCCTCTGAATGTGCAGCAAATGCAGGAAGTTAAAAAATTTGTAATCTCAGTTTAATGAGGAAATTATTCTTTTCTCTTCTGTATCCCTGAATCAATTTCTCCCATTTTGGTATTAAAGGTTTTACCTTTTTTTTTTTTCCTTGCAACATTTTGCATTCTGATTCCTTTCTATGAATGTTGCTTATATATCTCCATTATCCTCACTTGGAATTTGTCTCTCCTGGAAATTCCCCATGATAACTTTAGTACAAGTTGTTTTTTCTGCACTGTTTCTCATAAGAAAGCTGCAGTCTTTCTGTGCTTCTTTTTCAAAGTTTTTGAGTTCTGATTCCAATATGCCAGGAACCTGGCTTTCCTCTCTCTGGAACAAATATACGTTCTGAGAGGAACCTCAAAATCCATCCAACCTGAAAAATTCTGTTTAGAACCAGTCTCTGTAAGGTGGGGTCTTGTCTTTTATCCTGTCCTTTAGCCGGAATTTTTTAGAGTTCCCCCCACAGACTCTTAAAAGCTCCTCACAGTTCCCCAGAACACAAAGACAATGGCTGGGCTTGTTATAAAACCCATTAATTAGCATATAATCCAGGTAAGAGTCACTTAGGTTACCTACCTTCTCTGGTTTATTAAAAAACAGTTTAGGAAATACTGTTAATAATATATATTATATATATATATATATATATATATATATATATATATATATATACACATTTGGTGGAAAATGGATTATGTGCTTAATTAAAGTCTGGAAGAAATATAATTCTTTGTAAGTTGGACTAGTACTATATATGTATTGCAACTGTAATGCCATAAAAAATATTTTCTAGCTGTCCATCGTGAAATTTCAAAGTTACTGTCCAAAATAGCTAAGTTAGGCACAAGGCTCTGGCCAACTGGCATGCTTCAGTCCAACACCTCAGGGAGTGTGATCCAAGGCTGTTAATGCCCCATCACAGAGTTACTTCCATCACCAGGTGAACCATCTACAATGTGGTTACAACCATAATAATTTTTCAGCACAGGTTTCTCTGAGACTACTAAGAGAACAGAAACTGATTCGCGTCATACACAAATTTCCACCAAATTTGGTGTTTGGCAGGGGTGCTGAGAACACCTCACTTTTTCTGTCTTTGGTCACTGGCATGATTGAGTTTACTAGCACAGCATTGCCATTGCATAGCAGTGATACTTCCAGACACAAAATGATGCAACAAGAAGCTAACACATCACATTAGATGAGTTCATTTTAATCTTGCTTCCTTTATACTATCCCAGCATCCTATCAGACCTGTTTTCATATAGCCAAACATCCCACAAGTATAAAATCTGTGAAATTTTGAGCAGACAGGTTGGTCTTAGTCCTAAGAAGTAACACACAGTGAAAAATTCTGAGAGCCATTTATTTGGACAAATAGACTCCAAAGTGGCATTTGTATTTTGCTATTGTTACTATAAATACTTTGTCTTTTTTTAGGAAAGCTTTCCCTGGATGTTATTCTGAGAGGATCAGTCACAGTGCTTTTGACCTTTTACTGTACACTACTCCATTAACATCCTGTGGAGAAATTCTCCTTATATATGTAATTGATGCATTTTATGAGACACAAATCAAAATAGATAGTCAAAAAAAAGATAGTATGTGAGCTCAGGAAAAGCTGCCTGCCTGAGTACTTCGTTGGCATATTGCCTATAGTTGATAGTGTCAACTCAACATATGGCCCTTCAAATGCACTGATGAATCCTCTTATGGGAATAAAGTCAGACTTGTCTGTGAAATGTTTAAAGTTTCAGAGTCCAACAAATAAAGCAAGTTGGAGCTCTAGCAAGGAGGAGACCTTACAGGCTTGTATGCAAACAATGTACATTTCCACCACAAATATTTTTTAATAATTTCCACGGGGCATTGTGAACAGCCTTGTACATGACCAGATAAATTGTTAAAATAGTTGCTACTTGAGCACAGCCAAACTATGTTACAAGCTGATTTGGTTGGACAAGTATGGAACTTCAGAAAAAGACAGTTGTTAAGCTTGTTCTGCAGCCATAGATGTATCCTCAAATTAGAAAGAGCTTGAAACGGTACAGAAAAGAAATGATGGCAGAATTATGCAATTAAAATTCTCATCTAACCTCCTGAACAAGATCCAACAACCACAAAGTGTCTGAAATTATATATTCGGTGTTCATATGTGGCAGTGATAGAGTAAAAGAATTTGTACTAGTTTGGCTTTTCACATAGACATGCAAAACAAACATGGTCTCCATGCCAAGAAGTACAAGGGTACATGGCAAAGGACTGGGAACAGAAAGGCAGACCTACTGCCTGCTCATCTGAATGAGGTAAAGTGATGGGCACAGAACCCAAAGGGCATATAAATGACTGAAATAATGATCCTTTTTAGTGTTGCTATTGTTAAAATGAAGCAAACACTGCTGCAAAAGGATTTCCTTTCCAGCATGTTTTGCCACTGCTTCTAGTGGCCCTCTCAGACAATGAATAAAACTTCAAGAAGGGCAGTCTGATGCACAAACGCTCTCGTTATCTTAAAGGGGTCAATGGTCAAAGGTGAAAAAAATTCATAGAGTAGTTATGATTAAAGGTAGGTTTTTATATGCTTTTGATAAAGACTTGTAAAACGGCCAAAAGAGGTTCTGCAATTTTAATGTTAAGTGGCTTTTGTATTGGAAAAATGCCCAAGGCCCATGTCTAGCAGGGTCACTTACAAATGACTGATGGGAGATCAATACAGACAGAGTGGGGATGCAGCTTTGTCACTGGGAGATGTAGTTAGTATGTGATTAGCCTTAAGTAGCATTGATGTGGATGTAGATGGGCAGTAAAGTGCTTAGTATCCAGTGAGCATGATAGCTGTTTGTACACAAAAGTTAATGAAAGAGGAAAACCACATTATCATTGAACACTCCAAGGGGCTTCCCACACCCATTCAGGGATTTTAGGAACACATCAGTCTGACAATGAGCTGTTTAGAGCCGCCAGTCCCAAGAGCATTAACTCTGAATTTGGTTTTCTTCTATCCCACAGGACTTGGTAAACCACCTAGTTATGTTTTGTGTGCAACGTGATTATAGGGGAACAAGTAGGCCACTTTGCCTTTCTGAGAGGCAGAAAATCCTCTAAAGTAAGCACAAATTGAAACTTAAGAGTGAAGAGAGGAAACAAGACGATACCTTGATAAAGGTAAGGTCCTCTGGCACTGATAATATATTGTACTATATCTTCTCTGTTCCTTAGTATGGGGATCATTATGCTCAATCAGATCCAGAGTATCTCACTAGGCTTTTCACTTTTATTCTCTTATTTATTCAGATGTGTAAACAGGGTAACAGGGATTTTAAAATGCATTTGATTGCATTTTCAATAAAGCATTTTTACCCAGGGATGTGGTAGAGTTCCTACGACAGGAAGTTTTCAAGATGCAATTGGTGCTAGATGATCTCCTTGATTCTCTTTTCCGTGAAAGTTTGAACCAGACAATTTTATGAGTTTCCCTCCAACCTGAGTTGTTCCATATTTCTGTGATGTTGCTAAGAAAAGAAATAAGACCTTCTTAATTCACACATACACATATATGCACTCTCTTTATTTTCAAAAAACAGATGTAGTGGAGGACTTATAGTTTTCAACTCATGCATGTTAGATTTGCCTCAATTTGCCTTTCTGGAGGGTTTTGGGTTTCCTTTTTCCTACAGGAACTTCTGTATTGTACCTTTGTTAAACAGCAAAATAACTTAAATAAGATGCAAATCCCACTCAATATGAAATTATAGACTCTCTCATTTGTTGTGCAAAAAAAGAGACAATCACGCTACAGAAGAAAGCGACTATGAAACGACTAAAAAGAATTTAGTAATTTCAAGTGTTCTGATTAATATTTACTCCTTTTTTCCTTTTTTTTTTTCTACACAGAAAAGAATGAATCACACTCTGAAAAAGCATCATCTATGCTATCTTCTCTGACCTCCCACCCTGCTACTCAGGGTATTAAAAGGTTTGCCTCGATTTGAGTCACATGGTGTAAACTGAAATTATTTCATGGCTAACCTGATATTTCCAGGGCCATGGTAAAGCCAGAAATCCGTGGCCTAGGGTCATCACACACCTTTCTAATGGACCCTCAGTACACAGTTAATTACAGGGAGAGTTTGGGTATCCTGCTGTCAAAAGTCACTGCAGCACAGCACCAGTCAGAAAAGCTCCTCGCTCAGCATCTCTGCTGCATTCAAACCTTAACAGCCTTTCAGGATTCCCACTGGAAGTGGAGATGACCCAGAAGAGACCAGAAGGCTTAATGTTGGACAGTGCACACGTAAAATTTGGGGGCTTTATAGCAGCATCCATCTGAAATCATTACACCCTTTATTAGCAAACGATAGTGCACACATCATCAGCTAATTAAAATTGGGCCAAACTACTAATGGAGCCACAACCTGGGTCATTGATTCCCAAAGCATTTCTTCTTTTACTGAGCTAAAAGAGGAGCTCTGTAGTTCAAGTAAGACAAAATCCCTATACTTAGTCCATCTTTTTTAACTGCCTGAACTCAGTGTTGACAAAAACTCTTCTGATGACACTGAACTGAGTTAGTAGCTCAGGCTTTGCAGTCATGGTTATTTCTTGCCTGTTTGAGTGCTCCTAAGTGAAATGTAAAAAACATTATTTATTAATATTTACAAGAAGGAGACATGGTTTGTTCTGTGAAGAATCTATGTAAGCATACTCAGAAGACTAAACAATCTATTTTTAAAATGACTTTCTACAATTTATCAAAACTGAATAATTTACCCAGGCAAGATTTGGCCACTTGTCAGAAGAAGCATGGTTGTCCACTCATTTTCCAATAGGAGCAATAACATATTGGTGTCCTTTGGAGTGTTTTGTTAAATGTGCAGTCAGTTAACACTCAGGGGTAAATATACAGCCCACAGCTGAGGCCTTCAACTCAACATTTCCAGGTTCACAAGTCCCAGACCTGTCACACATTTCCTTTTTGACCCTGGACAAGATATTTAATCTCCCAGTCCTCCATCTGTATAACAGCTAATATATTACTTTCCTTTATTGCTATAGACTGCAGAACAAGAACAGTGTCCAATTACAAATATGTTCAGTGCTGGTTATGATGGAGATGTGTTGATAGTTGAGGCCTCAGAAAGCTGCTCTAACAAAAAGCAATCAGAAATTACAAATTATGAGTTTGTCATGTAGTTTCCTGACTGTGTTTCTGTAGTCCACTTACGCAGATCCTCCTTACATTTGAAATTTGCTAGACCTTGCAAGTCTACAAGGGCAGGTGAAGCTTGACTCAAGGTCTGTTTCCTTCTCCAGAGGTCTCTGGATGTATTTAAGAACCATGCTGAAATGGCTGCCCAGAAATTCACAGCCTTTGAAAAAGTCCTGAATCTTTATACCTTTGACACAATTAAGGCAAATTGTTAATTTGGTCCTCAACTTTCCATGGGAAGTATTAAATTTGTTTGCATGGTCATACTTTTACCTGTTGGAGTTAGGTTTTTTTCCTTTTGTTCCTTCTTAGTTATAGAATTTCTTCCTGTAAGTTGCTAGGAGGTACTAACAACTGGATATTTAAGAAACAAAAGAAGTGATCAAGCTGAGGAGAGGAGGGTATCTGGTCACACTTCTGTCATCTGGGAGTTTCTCTCTGAGATACCATGAGAGTTGGGCAGGCAAAGGACGGGGCTGGGGCAGTTGTTGGCGTTCTCTCTCAGTTTTGGAGGAGGATGGCCAGAGCTGCTGCTTTGGGGAGGGAATTTGCTGCTGCTGGCAGAGCCCAGCCAGAGCTGCTTCTTCTGCTGTGGGTTGAGCCTCTGCTTGTGAGAGCAGCCATGAACTGGGACCTCATTAACACCTACCTTACTAAAAGAGGGACCTGTCCTCGTCTGCTAGCGCGCCCCGGATCCTGAGCCTGCCTCCCCCTGCCCTGCTGGGAGCCAGGCCGCCGCTGCCCCACCCCTGACGCTTCTTTGGCACTGCTCTGAGTTTCCCTGCACTGTGGGGCCCTGCATCCCCTACCTTGCCGGGACGTCCCCACAGCTCCAGCTAGCACCACGCAGCTTCTGATATATCTCATTCACCAGCCCAGCATTTTTGTTCATTCCTGCCATTCTAGCTTGATGCTCCTCAGAGTCCTGCTGGGGCACGGGGATCAGCTGTCCCGGGTGTTTGTGAAGTGAAGCCTCCATTCCATCCCTTCCCATCCGGGCCCAGCCGCCATTGCCATGTGCTCCCCGCCACAGCGCCCCCTGCAGGCGTGGAGGAACCATCGCCCCTGCCCCGCCCACTGGGAGCCAGCAGCGCCCCTGCTGGCCGTGCTCGGGACTGCACCAAAGGGAGCAGCAGCACAGCGGCCGAAAGGCTGGGACTGGGTTCCCGCTTCTGTTTGGTGTAAATGCCGTAGTTGTTGTAGTTTTGTTTGCTTTATTACACACAGTAAAGAACTGTTATTCCTATTCCTATATCTTTGCCTGAGAGCCCCTTAATTTCAAAATTATAATAATTCAAAGGGAGGGGGCTTACATTTTCTATTCCAAGGGAGGCTCCTGCCTTCCCTAGCAGACACCTGTCTTTCAAACCAAGACATTACCCCACTGACTTTGTCTCCTAGAAATACAATGCTTGCCAGTGAGTTGTTTCTCATGACCTGAAAAGCTAAGCGATGTCTAATATTGATCAATGGTTCATACATTAATGGAAATAGCTAAATTGAAAAAGATCCTCTTTATACACTGTGGCAAATTGTATCTGTTTGACTGGAGAGGGCAACCTTTTATTGAACTGCATAGCGGTTTGCTTTTAGTTGAGTTTATTACTTTCTACAAAGGATTTTCCCCCTTCTAAATTGTTCCTCAGAATAAGTGCATTTTTGTTCTGTTTCTGCATGTCTGTCTTAACAGCAACTCTCCATTTACCTTCAATGATCCCTGTGATGTAGGAAACACCAGTTTAAGTTTCCTAGTGAAGTAGAGTGCAACAGGGGACAAACTTATTACTACCAGCAATGGGCAGGACTTTACTATACTTTTTTCTAGCCTTTTCCAAGGATGAGGAAACAGCAGGTTTATGTACACCTCTTTTTATCAGGTGATACCCACTTCTGAAGGCTTCCTCAGGCCTGGGAGATGTTGCCTTCTGCTGTGCCATAGTTATCCTTCCTCTGGAAGAACTGTACAAATTTGAAATTTTTGCACCAGAACCCCAGCTGTTTTTTCCCTAGTCCATATCTATTATCTGTGTCTCACTATTTTACTTTAGCATGCCTATATCAGCTATGTCCTTGCTCCACCTTCTGCCACTATGCTGTTGTGGCTTAACCCCAGCTGTCAACTCAGCACCACACAACCCCTCAGTCACTCCAGGCAGTGTGATGAGGGAGAGAAGCAGGAAGGTAAAACTGAGAAAGCTCATGGGTTGAGATAAAGACAGCTTAATAGGTAGAGCAAAAGCCACAGGCACAAGCAAAGCAAACCAAGAAATTCATTTACCACTTCCCATGGGCAGGCAGATGTTCAACCATCCCCAGGAAAGCTGCACTCCATCATGTCACAGTGACTTGGGAAGGCAAATGCCATCCATTCAAATGTCCCTACTTTCTTCTTCTTCCCCCAGCTTCATATACTGAACGTGATGTCATATGGTATGATGCATTCCTTGAGTCAGTTTTGTTCAGACGGCCTGGCTGTGTCCCCTCCCAACACCTTGTGCACCCCCAGCCCACTCACAAGTGAGGTGGCATAAGGAATGGAAAAGGTTTTAACACTGTCAGCCCTGGTCAGCAGTAAGGAAAGTATCCCTGTAATTATCAATACTTTTCCAGCAGAAATCCAGAATATGCCTCCATAGTAGCTACTGTGAAGAAAATTAACTCTATTCCAGCCAAAGCTAGCACATACACTAACCAGCATTGGTAAGCTGGTTGACAGGAAGACAAAAAGCATGCCCTATGGGACAGGGCAAAGGATAGCCCTTTATTCAGGCTGCATGAAGGAGCTAGGTGAGCCTGACATTACACAATAGACATAGGAGATTTTTCAGTTTAACAGCTTTTCTTATGAAGAGACAGAAAAAATGGAGTTTGTGCAAATCAAGCTTAAGGTGAGCTGATGGAGCAGTTTTGTTTCTCAGGAAATGAGTGCACTCTGTTTGGCATCAGTCATTGCCTCCTGATCCCATCTTTGAAAGATCCCAACATTTTATATTTATTTACCAACACAAATTACATTGGCAGCCAGTCACTTCAAGCAATCTGCCCGGTATAGTACAGCCAAGCACACTGGGTTTTAACAAAGAAAAATAAAAGATCTGTTTTTCCTGTTCTGAGAGAGACAAATATAACCTACCCCAGGCTCTTGGTCAGCCAGCTGGCAACAAGTTACATCACACTTAAAAAAAACACCCAACTCCTTTAATTAATACTTTCAACGTGACATACTATTGCAGACAACAATTATTGGCAGTGCAGTGTCTTTACTTCAGCTAGACTGAATCTCTTTCTGTCTTGAACACATTTTTTGACACAGCACTAAAATGTGATGACCTCAAATGAAGACATATCTCAGCTGTGATGAAGCTGTGTTCTCCTCATTTTGTTTTGATTATAAATAAAAGAAACAGCAAAGAAAATATCTTATTGTGGATTTGGGCAAGAATAAAAGAGCACAAGCAAGTAGAAAGATGTTCTTTGTTCTATAGAGCCTCTCATTTCCATAAATTTTTCATTTTCTGTATTTGGTGAATTCCCATCAACACTCACTTTCTCAGAATTACTGCCTAATCATCCTACAGAATAAATAAGTAGGAAAGAATCACCACAGTTAATAACAGAGGGGTACTTAAGAAAACTGTTAATTGTAGATTTCTAAGGAGATATGATTTGTAAAAAGGAAAAAATGTCCTGAAGCAGCATGTTGCAAGACATGAAACTTAAGGCAAGAAAACATTAGTCAAGTTATTTAAAATGCTAGTTTTCAATTTCCCTATCAGTAAAAGTGTTGTTGTTATGTACCAAGTGAATGCTGTGAGGGTTAGTCAAGGAGTCAGATTTTTGCCTTTGCACTACCTGGTTGGCCCTGTGGACATCGGGAGAACTTTTTCCCTAGGAAAAAAAGATCTGACTCAACACACATACAGTGGCTCAAATCCATGGAGCACTAAGATTCATGCAGATCAAAGTGACAGCCACTTCTTAGCATGAGATGTGAGGTTTGTTGTACCTTGTCAAGCAAGACTCATCTCAGAGTCACATCTCATTACTCCCATAGCCTCTTTCTCAAAGCACTTCATCTTCGCCTGCTAGAAGGTACTGGCTCTGTTCAAAAGGTTAAACTGTTGTTTCCAAAGGATCCAGAAGAACAAGTCTTGACGAGGAAGAGAGCTGCAACTTCTTGATAAATCATGCACAGCACTCAGTCATGGGGCTCGCAAAGGACAAAATTAAATTGTGTTCACATTGGCCTGTGCTGACTCACAGAAATGCAATATGCGTTGTTTTAATCAAGTCACATGTGTAAGGTCTTTTTGTAAAATAAAAATTAGAGTGGGTTATACAGACTAAGAATAAATACTAAGGTAAAGAGAGTGGTCTGTGGAAATCAATCTCTCCTTTATATACTCCCAAATTATACTCATAAAGAAGAGGCCTCCAGCAGCTCTGTCAGTCACAATAAAGCTATCACTCTCAGATTTATTACAGGTTCTCTCCTTGTGTTTTCAAAGGAAAACATCCTACAGGTGTGTTTGCATTACTACCAAAGCTATATGAAGATTAATTACATGTCCAAGAGATTAAATTCATGGACATATTTTAAAAGATCTAACTTGCAATCAAAGCCATGCCCTAAAAAAAAAAAGCAGGGGAACTAGCTGAAAAAGCCAGAATGAGAATAAAATACTTCCAAGGATCAAAGAGTGATCACCATTTAACTCTTAGATGCAGTAATGTCACCTGAACTTTCTCCCTGGTACATTAAGGAAACTCTGCTTTGTGTTTGACAGAATCCAAATTCTATTTTTTTTACCATGTCTTCCACTAAAAAGATGTGTATGTGTACCAGCATCTTCATTTCCTGTTTCCTAAAGTCCTTGGGTCCTCACCTGGGACAGCTATTTCCATTCTACTCAGTTTATACTGAATGGCAAAATTAAGCTTTTATACAAAATAAGTTAATCACAGCTGTCCATCTACAGTGTAGATTAGATTATTTTACTCTGTGAGGAAATAGTGCATGCTGCTTCATTTCCTGGGATGGGAAACATTATTTTGTATGTTACTCTCTCTCTCTCTCTCTCTCTCTCTCTCTCTCTCTCTCTCTCACTGACCCCTCAAGACTACATAGAAACTCGAGTTCTTTACATTGAGGAAAGACTAACAGAGACAAAATCTCTCTTTTCCTGCACATCTAAATTGTTTCCAGGAACGCAGAGACTGTCCCTGAATTGTGGAGTAAACTTGCTTGGAAAGGCAAAATGTTTAAGGTCTTCTTTGCCATGGGATTACACACATAAAATAGTAATCAGATTTGCTGTAAAAAAGCTGCTATGTGTTTTAAAGCCACCATCTTGACAAACATCATCTAAATAAGTTGCAGTAGTCCAAATGTATTGGTCCTGTCATGAGAACTGAAGGTAGACCACGAAAGGATTTTGATTTACTGCTTTTCAAGGTCTTAGATGAACAAATAGAGAGTGGTGCTTTTTATTTATATTCTTGCAACTGATGCTAAAGTAGCACTTAGGCAATGAAGTATATAGGTTGCAATTGAAATCGGAAAAACTTAATCCCTAAACATTGTATATCTTTGTCCAAGTAAGGAAATGAAAAATCTGACCAATAAAATCCGCAGTGTCTGGACCTTATTCAGCAGAAAATCAAACTTTCTGAGAGCTGAATCAGGGGTATGATAGGGATGGCAATGCCCTGGTGAGAAAAACAAAACAAGGCCTATTACAAAAATAGATGTATTTCTACTATAAAAAATTGTACTTGTCTCACCACCTTCCTTCCCCTGACTTAATCCTCTTATCAGGGTCTGAGTCTTTTTACTCACTAAGTCCTCTCAAAATTGCACAATTAAACATAGTTTGTCCCTTCAATTCAAATAATCAGTAAATAACCAGTGAGTAAAGAGTAAGTCAAAGAGGCAAGAATGAAAGACTGTGAGATAAGAGGTTCATTATGAAGGGTATTTTAATACTGCCCAAAAGATACAAAATACGTGTGAAACAGGAAATCCGAACGAAGTTTTTCTAGCTGAGAGCTAGCAACTTTTAAGTTCCAATACTAATCTATTTTAAAAATCTACTTATCTTCAAAACAGCAAGATTTCAATATTCATTTCCAAAATAAAAGATGATTGACTCTTACATTAAATGCCAGTGGTAAGCTCTTCTAAGACAAAGAAGACGCTTTAAAATAGGATACATAAGACAGAAATATGAGTGGAATCTACTGTTATTACCTCTTCCTCCAGCCTTTACAACACTGGGAGCTATCTGTGTGCAACTGTAATGGCAAAAGCTTTATGTGGGAGTCTGACGGTTCTCCTTTAATGAAGAAAGTTAAAAGTCTTTAGTAAAATTGACTAAATGCAACAGGGAAGCAGAAAGCTGGGTTCTGCCATGGCCAGCCCATCAGTTTTCAAATGTTTCGAAAGCTACATCTATTAGGACAAAAATTGAACATGAAAGTTGCTGCTCAAAACTTATTGTCATGGAACTACTATCAGTATTGACAAAACTCAAAACCCAAACAAGCACACAATAGCTTTGCAAGGGAAGGTGACAGTCATTTGGCAGCTAATCCATGGAGTCAGCAGGTAAATCCAACCAGCTAAATCTTCTCATCCATTCGTGAACTAAAACGATATAGGGGAAAAAATGTGAGCTCTTACTTAATACAAGGGGTAGATTTTGATCCTTCATACTGGATTATGAACAAATTAAAGTAAATCAGCCCTCTCTGTCATTAAATCATAAAGTCCACAATTTAATGTCAAAAGCTAACTTTTTTTCAAGTGTGATACTCTCTCAACTCCAATCCAGCAGGTGCAAGTTTCCCAATACTATTCTCTGCAGTATTCCCTGTTACCAAAGGACTACACTGGCCACTGAACACAATGGATTCTTCTCTCCAGTATCCAGAGTTGCTTTCCATCCAACTGCATAAAATTTGCAGTGTTCCTGTATAGACCTTTGGCAGGTACAACCAGCTTAACAAAAAAGGATGATACATCCATGTCAAAATGTTTACCTTTTATCTTTATTTAAACAAAAACCCCACAATTATATATGCAGCAAAAAATTAAAGATAATAAAGAAAAAATTTGTTTTATAGACATTGTTGCACGATTTTCATCAGCATTGCATGCAGCTTCACTATTTTGCCCATGTTGCAAAATGTTTTGTGGGTGTGGTTCTTTCACATAGCAGAATGGAAGAAAAATATTTGTGAAATTGGAAAATTTGATTTTAAAAACTAAACACTATCAGAGCTGCTCCAGGACAGATTGGGGATTCAGTATTGACAAGCATATATGTTTATAAATCAAGACACTGACTTAAAATCAGATTATTTTTTAAAAATATCCTGCACTTTTCTTCTTGTGTGGAATTCAAACTTTTATGTATCCTTTCATCAAGTATTTTAACATTATGGGGTTAAGAAGCATCACATTTATAATTAAAACCAAGCTTTTCAGGTAATTTGATTAAAACAATTAGGCCTTTATGAAAAAAATAATTTATCATAAAATGGGCAATAATGTCCAAGTATGGAAAAATCTGAAACCACATTATAATAATTCTCTAATAATTTGTACATCATGCTAAAATTGGAAGTTTCTTTAATACAGTAAAGAGTACCTTGGCTTATAGTAATTTATTAATTTCTGTACTGGCAAGGTGAGGTTACACTATATTCCTACACTTTTAAAAGCTCTTTGATCAGGGCAATAAAGCATAATCTAAAAATATACAATAATGTATTACTGTCTACAGAAGACTGTAACTCAGAAAATTTTTGTGTCTTTTTCTATTTTTTTAAATTAAAAAATAAGTTCAGTAAAGGGAGAAGCTGGACATGAGGAACAAATTGTAAATTCTGATTAAGATTAGAGGAGTTCTACCAGAGAGAGACTTGCAAGTATCCAAGAATTCACAGGACAGTGAATTCAGTGAACCTACTTGTACACAAAATGAAATCATATTCACCAAAGAGATGAAAATGACTGAATTTCAAAATAATTTTAAGTTTTGCAGGGGAGTCAGGTTTATTGTAGTGTGAAATATGTCAATGACTTACTTTAAATATAATCAAAATTGTCCCTTTCTCTGAAAGTTTAAAAACATGTGACGGAAAGTTCACCTTTGGAGAGTTTTGTAGTGCTCTCAGTAAGTTCACTGATGACGCCAGGTTGGGTGGTGGGAGTATTGGTCTGCTGGAGGGCAGGAAGGCTCTGCAGAGGGATCTGGATGGGCTGGATCAATGGGCTGAAAACCAGAGAATGAGGTCTCAAAATGTTGAGGTGCCAGTCCTGCCCTTAGGTCACAACAACCCCAGGCAGTGCCACAGGCTGGGGCAGAGTGGGTGGAAAGTTGCTGGTGGAAAGGACCTGGGAGTGCTGAGTGACAGTGTCTGAGCAAGAGCCAGAGTGTGCCCAGGTGGCCAAGGAGGCCAGGGACTCCTGGTCTGTAGCAGGAACATTGTGGCCAGGAGGAGCAGGGATTGTTCCCCTGTACTTGGCGCTGGTGAGGCCGCACCTGAAATCCTGTGTTCAGTGTTGGGCCCCTCAGGACCAGAAGGACATTGAGGCGCTAGAATGAATCCAGAGAAGGGCAAGGGAGCTGTTGAAGGGTCTGGAGCAAGACTTAGGGGGTTGTTGAGCCTGGAGAAAAGGATGCTCAAGAGAGACTTTATTGCTCTCTACAAGTACCTGAAAGGACATTGCATCCAAGAGGGGGTTGGTCTCTTCCCCCAATTAATAAGTGATAGGACAAGAGGAAATGGCCTCAAGTTGCACGAGGGGAGGTTTAGGTTGGATATTAGGGAAAATTTCTTTGCTGGACATGTTGTCAGGCACTGGAACAGATGCCAAGGTAAGTGATGGAGTTACCATGCTTGGAGGTATTTAAAAGATGTGTAGATGTGGCACTTAGAGACATAGTTTAGCGGTGAACATGGCACAGCTGGATTAATGGTTGGATGAATAGTCTTAAAGATCTTTTCCAACATGAACAATTCTATGAATCCATGAAAAATCCCATGCTTTAGTAATTATAAAGGACATTATATCACAAATATATCTAATTGATAAACTAAGTAAAAAATAAAGTTAAATTCAACTTTGCTGGAAGAAGAACAATGGCAATATTAGGAAATATTCTCTTTGGAGAGAAAGCCAAGATTCCAGCTGCTCTTGACATATCATATCAAAAAACATGCAAATACTGCCAGTCAAGACTCAACACTAGACATTTTCTGATAACAGAATCTTACTCCCTGGCAGGATAAAGACAGTTACCTTTGCTTCCTATTCAAATTAAAAAATCACTTGATCTCCCACAACTTCATCAGACAGTGCTTCCTCTGAATTTTTTATTTCAGTGGAAGTTTTGCTGTATAAGAATTGCAACAGATAGGAAACACTTGTCTGGTCTATTTCTTGCAGCAAACAGTTGGCATCTTGTCTAATGTGTAGCTTGTAACCCTTAAGGAGAAATTCTGTCACTCAATTACAGGTTTATAAACTGCCTCCCTTAGTAAAATTCAGACCCTATGATGACACCATGATGGGACATCATTTTGTTAATATATTTATATTTTCTCTTCTAATCTGGGGAAATGCAAACTACAAATAAAAATCCGTATCAATTTCATATTTGTTTGAATTCAAAGTGGATTTTACATTCTGTTAAGCCCATCACTACTAAATCAAATATTTTTCATAAATTAAGCACTGAAGTAAAAAAGGTAAGGGATATGTAAAATAAATCTGAGATAATTTCTTTCCCCTAAAATTCCACTTCTTTATTTGGGAGTCAATATTGCTCGGAAGCAAAGAAACACAAGCAAATTATCATCTTAATAGCTTGTGGTGGTTTGACCAGGAAGAAGTGGGAATTCTGGGATGCTGTGGTCAAACCAATGGGTGCTCGGATTTTGATATTGGCACCTGGTGTAGCCAGTGGTGTTTGGACACACCTCTGAGAACACACAGGGGTTAAAAGCAGAGCTTCGGGGCTGGGAGGCTCTCTTGGGACTTCGAGGGAAAGAGGACGGATCGCCCTCCCTTGTCCAGCCGCTGCTGCTGGGCAGGGGAGGGGCAGCCATGTGGGAGGCCTGGGCCTGGACAGAGATGGGGGGTGAGGAGGCCCTTGAGGATGGATGGGTGGAGGAGCCCCAAGAGACATCCATCGGGCAGCCATTCCCCCCCAGGAGAGAGAGAGGGAGAGCCGGCATCTGAATTTGATAGCGGCTGGCCCAGGAGGAAAAGGGGGGGGAATGCAGCGAGGAGGTGCCGGCCGGAGCAGCAGCGAGTGTGGGAGTGCCGGAACTCTGGGACAGACAGAGACTGAAATTTTTAACCCTTTTTCTTACATGATTGGGACCTTGCAAAAATGCTGATCCTCCTCAGAGCTGAATAAGAAGAAAGATAAGAGATAAGATAACAAGGACCTGGCCCGAAGGATGTGGAGAAGCCTGGCTGAGTGGGGAGAGATGATTGGAATGGCCTTTTGGCTGGACTTTTCTTGTGTAGCCATAGGCTCAGTTTTATTCCTGTGACACAGAGACTGCACTTAGGGGGAGGCAGTGCCTCAGAACCAGGAGGGTTCATTGTGGGGACCCCTCGGCCCCAGGGGGTGGAAAAAAATGGGGGGGACAGATGTCCCAAAGCAGAGACTGTGCCTTTTTGGAGTGAGACAAGGCATCCTTAAAAGACAACCCTAAAAGCAGCTCTGGTCCATGCACAGTGGTGAGAGCACTGGGCATGGAAGGAAGATGTCACAAGCGGCAAAAGGACTTTCCGGGCGGTGCCGAGTGACATGGAAGCACACGAGGTTTCAGCGTGTTTCCAGGGGAAGCCTATGGTGCAAGAAGGACTCATCTCCTCTTCATGGACTGAAGTTTGAATATCCTAAAGGGTGGTGCCAGACTGGGCAGTTGGTGATTTGGGGGAATGTATTGGATTGGGAAATTTTTGGGTGGTGGGGGGGAGGAAAGTGCTTTTTGTAAGGTTTTCAATTTTTTTTTTCCCTTATAGGTTTTTTTCCTTCTTTTCTTGTAGTTTAGGTAATAAAGTTTTCTTTATGTTTAAGCTGGAGTCTGCTTTGCTTATTCCTGTTCACATCTCACAGCAGACACCAGGGAGAAGGTATTCTCATGGGGGGACTGGCTCTGTGCCAGGCCCAAACCATGACATAGCTGAATTACAGTCTAGAGGTCAGGTAAATATTTGGAGATGTTCATTGAACAAACACGGTCTCTCGTTAATCTTGGTTATTTCTTGACTGTATATATCAAGCACAAAGTACAAAAACCCTTGCAGTATAAATGTTCCAGAGTTATTTTGTACACATAGGGGTCAGCTTTCCTTTGTTAAATGATTTTAGCATAATCACAAATGTTGCTTTTTGCGTTTCATAACATTTGTTGCCTTGTTTCCCTTTCTTAAATGTAAGTATACAGCACCATTCAGAAAAGTCCTTTCAAAAAACCCAAGTATCGATATAATTTATTCATATAATATCCAAATGTTTCTTCCCCTCATGAGTCTGAGATGCTAGAAAAAAAATTCTACAAAGTTCATGATGTCACTCAATTGAACATGTAGAAACTCTGGCAAGAAGGCAAATGTGAAAACTTACACAGAGCAGGTCATACCATAGCTGGTATGATTTCTGAGTTATTGGAAATTGTTTCTTTCAAGCACTTGGAATCTGTTGCTGCATTCAGCAGTATGACTGGTTTTAACATCACAGGAAGATGCAATATCAGAATAATTTTAAAATTTCTCTCCCTGAAGGTATTGTATTATTAAGGCTGCATTTGTAGCTTCTGAATTAAGAGTGGTTGATGATGGGTGCAGGGAGCAAGGGGTTCATATGCCTGCACTGGTGAACTGTTAGAACAATTCTTGATCTCAGTGTGGCCTCTCCCAGGTAGCCAGAATCCCTCCCTTAGCCATTTCCAAACACTGTTTGCTCTCCAAGGACCTTGTGCCATAATTCATGGGCAAGTTCATTGATAGACAGTTCAGTAACAGTCACAGGGGATGTGAGACCCTGCCTTCATGCCAAAGAATATTCCTAAATGTGCCAAATTTTCCAGACTAGACATAACTGATTAACTCTAGACCAGAGGGTAATTTTGTTTCAGTAATATTTCTAATGCAGACCTGAATCTAGCCGGTTGAATGTAATGACACAAGCCCAGCCCACAACCTTTGCCCACAACTTTTGCACACAACCATGGGCAAATCCGTGTCCATGAGGAATGGTGCAGTAGCCTCTTTGTAGAAATTTGGAAGAAAAATTGCCATGACAGTGGTCCCTCTCTCACTCTTTCTTGCTCCAGTTTCTAGCCATTGCATTTAGGACAGCTTGAAGGTTCAATTACACAGAAGGACCAAAGTAGCTCAAAGACTGGAAGATTTCACAGTGTTTAGCATGTTTTGTACTGGTTGTAGAATTATTGTAGTTCCTGTGGATCAATTCCAACATCAGAGAGACTTGCAGTTGCCAAGTCATGAATTCTGCATCAAGGTAAACTATATAAAAAAAAAGTAATAACAATAATTAAAAATGTATTGACATGAGCAGGATAGTACTTCTATGTATCTTCACACAACAGGGCTGGTGCTACTACAGCATGACTAAAACTGCAACATATATACCAATGCTCTTCAAATCAAGGATGCAGGACAAACTCATGTGATCTGAGCATTTTAATATTTTCATTTAGATCTCATATATTTTCATGTCAAGCGCAGACAACCTTTGGCTACAAATCTATACTTGTCCATGAAGATCTGAAGGAAGAAGGTTTCTGAGCCTTGTGTTAGTCAAGATTTCAGTGGGGTGACATCACTTTATATCAGGTGAGGCTCTTGACTTATAGTTTAAAAGGATGGTATAAAACAAGAAAGAGGAGAAAGCAAAATGATGGTCAAGGTTACATGAACCCTTGCTACTATTCTTCTGTTAATGAACATAGAGAATGCTTTTCTTAATGATGAGGTAACTTGTGACTAGCCTGATTCTTGCAGATGAAATCAGTATTACTCCTGGTAAGCAATAAAAAAACTTGCTGATACTAGTAGTAGTATTAAAGGAGAAGCAGCAGGAAAGGAAAAGAAATTGTGTAATTTGTAGGGATTCAAAATATACATCAGGGTTTAATATCTGAAACTGCAGTGCAGATGCAGATGCAGCATTTAAAATTTAAACAAATACTTCAGAGGCTTCTAGATATGTTATAGTCTGTAGTTATTTTGCACACATACCTACATACCTTCAAAGAGTAAAAAAAGTTATTAAAAAAAATCAAAACTTCACATAAACAGAAGCCAACTGCTTCATCACTCATCTCTGCAGCAGTGGCATATTTCCCTTGAGTGTTTCAAAGCCATATGAACAAGGTAACTCCACAAGGCAGTGTATTTTATTGGTCAGCAATGAGGAGCTCATATCTACACATTCTGCCTCACACAGAGGCTAGCAGTGACCAGCCTCTAGCTCTGTCACAGGGAAGGAGAGAAACACCCATTTTATGTCCTCTTCTGATGTAAAATACAAAATGGCCACACTGCTCAATGTGATAGCCATGATTAAATTTTTTTTGTAAAATTATTGCAACTGAGTCGGGGAATTAGAAATTGCTGTTTTGGAAGTATTTAGAAGACTGATAAAGGGACTTTAAAATAAAATTCTGTAGATTGACATTCGTTAATGACAGATGTGCTAATGGTTAGCTGTTACAAATGATCACCAAATAGCTTTACACACACACTAGTCCACTATATCCTGAATTAGCTATGAGTATGCAATACCAAGGAGGTGATGCACCAGTGGATGCAGTACTGGTGGTCAACAGTTGAGGAGGTCAATTGGTCAGGTTTGGGAGCCCTTTTATGGGTAAAGTTCCTTTGGAAGCCTAATACTTTATGCAGCTTGCCTCTCTCCCAAAAAGGGATTTCCTCTGCTACCAGTGCTGCTTATCTTTGTTTTGGCTTTGCCAGTCATCCTGATACTTGCACATTCAGTAGGATATCCTGCCTCTTTGCTGTCCCTTGTGCTTATCTTTTCTTTTTGTTCTTTATCTTGCAAATTCCTTTTCTTCAGTTGTTGATTATATGTTTTCCCACACTTCCCACCTGCCTGCGACTACACAAGTTTTTGTTTACTCTTGGGAGGACACATTGTTCATATACTTAAATGCAATACTTGCTGCACGTTGTTTTGCTGTGCAAACATATGCATTAAATATATCTATATACATATATATATACTTGTGATGTTTGCTACACTATTTTAGTATGCTTCTAGTTGGGTTCAAGGCAAGCAAATAGGAATTCTATTCTAACTATGCCTATATTATACTGTGCGTCCTGATTCTTAAGTATGGCAATAATTTATAGGTGTCACAGCCCCTGTTTTGGCTGTAGTGCCTAGAGTTGGCACTTGAAGAGATCTCAGGTAAAACCATTCTCTCTGGCAAAAATAAGTAGGCTGCAAAGAGCTGTCTATTAGACAGCTAGAAGAACAGAATAATGAGCACACTTCAGTAGTGTGCTTTAAAATAGAATTACTGTACTTGTAACTTTCTTTAGTCAGTATGGTGTCTCTGTAGTGGTGGTCTGCACATTTACTGAAATGAAATCTATTTCAGAGCAGCAAAACAGAGATTATGTGAAGATGACATCATACAAGCATTCACTATTCATAAAATTTATCTATTCTGTCTTGTGCTGCAGAAGCTGTTAAATTAAAGAACACAGTAGTTAGTATCTTTGATGTAGAAAACAAGGCAAGAGAGGAGAGAAGGATAAGTATTATGATCAGCCTGTCGAAGAGAGAAACAGAAATAACAGATACAGGAATAGACTGATTTTGACTTAAGTAAACCATTTTTTTTAGCCTTAATGAAATGATTTTTTAGCCCTAATGTGCAGCAGAGCTAGCAGCAGAGGGTCTCTGCTTTGATACAGATGAACAAGTGAGAAATGACATGCAAGTATGTTTAGGAAACCTGACATGACAGCTGGTTACCTAGTCTCTCTACTCCACAGATGTACTATTGCACTGGGGAAGAAAAGGCATCAGTCATACTCTTCAGCCAGAAGGCAGAGGAGGATCATTTCAGGAAAAGTTTTCACAGCTTCTCTGAAGAAAAAAAATGGAAGCCATGCCAAGAAAAAGTGTATTCTGGGAAAAGCCCAGAAGAGCCTTTTTCTGCAAAGAGAGTTCACTGCCAGAGTTTGCAGTGGTGCCTGGGCAGGAGCCATGCCGGGAGCCAGGGCTGGCCCAGCCAAGGGGCCGAGCGAGCCGGGTCACCCCCAGCGCCCTTCAGCGAGAGCAGGCAATCAACGGCGCTCAGAAACCTCATTATCCTTCCCCTCTCCTCCGGTTAAACAAACTCTCTGCAATCAGCAACACGGGTATCAGTATCAGTGCATCCCTAGCAGGAAGCCAGGTGGGGTGAGGGGGTGTGCAGAGCTTGGTGGGGCAGCTGGAGCATTTCCACCTGCGGGATGCACAGTGGTGGCACCGCGTCTCCAGCGCCTCTGTGCCCCAAACCCTGCTGCTGCAGGGCTGGCCCTGCTCACCACCCCACCGAGATCTGGGATTCTTGTTACCCACAAGAAGTAAAAAGGGAAATTTTTCCCCGGTACCGGCGCCTGTCAAATGATGAATGAATGCTGCCTGTGTCCTTGGGCTGCCTTAAAAGGCTGCCACTGACAGTGGTAGGAATTACTGAACTACCTGCAATATAAACGTGGAGGGAGGCATGTGTAATGCGTGCCTTCTGACTGCTCTGTTGGTGATCTCAGTCCTGACCCAGTGGGTCTAGTCTGAAATTAGTGGGCTTCTAATTGCTTTTTAATTTAAGGCAATTACAAAAGGGGACACTACCAAACATCATTTGTACTTGTGGGATCACACATGGCATTTAACTGGGAAAATATCATGTTGGGCAATTTTTTTCATTAAAAATCTTATTCTAACCACAGCAAATGCTGTAATACTTGAAATTCAGAATTTATATAGCAAGTTGAACAGGCATTTTTATCAATAGACGTTTATTTTGTTTAGAATATTGAAGGGAAAATCAGACTCAACTATTTAGACTGGCCTGAAACTTATGATTCATACTCTCAGCTTTGTGGCATTGTTCTTTATCGTTTTAGCCACTTAAGAAGAGACCACTGCTAAAGGTTAACTGAGCCAAAGTGGCATCTAGAAGGAAAATAAATTCCTGGTGGTCCTTTATCTTCCTTCAGAATTTACAGCAGTGTGGAACATGACCTTGAGAAGCCACACCAGCTGACACAGTGATGACCACGGGCTTGCTGTCATAGCAGACAGAGATAAGTTGTGTCCTGCAATAACTTGTGAGTCAGTTCTCACTAGAGTAAGGTATTTCTGTGATTGAGAAAACACTTTGCTCCTGCCCAGGCACACGGTGTAGTCACGGTCATCATTGCATTCGTTAACATGAGTTCTCAAGGACATGTTTTAACTTGTCATGCTGCTAGAGTGATGTCAAGCCCACGGAGAGGGACATCAGGAGGGTATTCGTGAAGGATGAGGCCAGCTCCATCAAAAAGGACAGATTCTTCTGCAGCAGTTCATAACAGAGAAGTGACATCTCTGGATTGCCACTTCAAGCCCACAGTGCTATCTAAAGTGACATCTTCATGTTGCAGCATGAAGCCTGTAGCGTTATGTGGAGTGACATCTCCACAGAACTGACTGAAGCCCATGCTAATTGCAGCTCAATCTTGAGAAAAGAGTTTTGCAAAAACATTACTGGAAACCCTCTGAGGAGAGCAGCAGCTAGCAGGGCTGGGCTCCAAGCACCAGAAAGTGGTTACTCCTGTTAAACAAAAAATAATGTGGCATCTTCCCCCTGAGTTACCAGAACAGATCACCTTGGATAATAAGAATTCATTACACTATTTATCTGAAAGGAGAAAAGTCACTTCATTTTTCCTCTTGCAAATATGTCAGGGAGAAAGTAAATTTCTTGCCTTCACTTACAACTGCTCAGCTCTGCCTAAGCAAAAGTAAACATGCGACTTTCTTTCCTGAAGAAAATGTGGAGTCTTACCTGATTTTTGCCATTCTGAGGCTGTGCCCCTATGACTGTGCCTTTAAGCAAGTGACCTTAAGCTCTTGCTGGTCCAGAAATCAAGGCTCACAGATTCATGTCTATCCTTTACAGCTGAGCAGTTCTCTTTCTTTGAAGGTCTCACCAGGGCTGCCTCTCTAATTCTGTCTTTGATGTCATTATTCCAACATCCCTAACTCCTTCCCAACAAAAAAGCCCAGCAGACTGCAAACAGCCATAATCCAAAAAAGTGCTGGAACAGAGGTTAAGACTTAGGGGTGACAAAAGGCATAAACCAGTGTGTGTGTATGTGTGTTTGGGGGTGGAGTGGGTGTTAGTGTAACAGCAAGCTTCCAACATCCCGGCTTCCACACTTCGGAAGGGAAAGGGTAAAGAGGAGATACTTCTTCTCAGGACTTGAATGCTGGTACTTTATTTATTCTTATATCATTATGGGATGCTCAGGAATCTGGTTTTGAGCACTAGCCAGTATTCTCAGATGGCTACATTTTAAATGCTTGACTCAAATTTTACTTTGGTTAATGACCCTTACACTGAAGTCACCATTTTTTACTGGTTTAAGGCACTTCAGAAGTAAAGAATGAATTACCTATGTAGACATTGACCAAATCAGATCTCAGTTCTTGATAATTTGTTTTCAGACACATTTTCAACCTTGAAGTGATTTGATTTTTATTGCACATTGGTTCAGCTAAGCCCTTTACTTACAAGTTTTGTTTTCCAGGTGTGTACTTTAAATAATTCTAAATATAGGGAAAGGAAAGATTTTTTCCTTTCTGAAATTCTCTTTTTGAAGATATTTTACAGACCTTTACATGCTTTCTTCTGCTGCACTAGTGGAAACTTTCTCTCCAGCTGGGGATATTAAAAGTTGTTATATTTACCATGAACCCACGTTTTGTTTTTCATATATGGGTCTGGTTTAAATTGGCAGTGACAGAAAAGTTACCTAATATGCAGTACAGGAGAATTCAAACTTGCTGCACCAGTTACTCTCAGCATTGACCTGATGCAATTTAAGGTGCAAGGTGAATACCCATCAGTAGGAAAATGCTATTATTCACCACAAATAAACAGAATTACCTGTTCTTAAACAGTAAGGTCATCTGTTTCACATTCTATCCACCTTGAGCTGATTAGAGCAAATTAGGTCCTGTGTTAATCAGCTCAAGACATGTGCTGAAAATGTAGAAATCTGTTATGTGATTTTCTTCCAGTAATTATCAGAGAGTCTGTATGCCCAATGAAGAATACAGAAGTATGTAGCCTTGGCAGGGCCTGATCCCACAAGATTTTGGGACTTTGGCTGAGTGGTCTCAAGAGGTTAAAAAGGACCCCTCACACAAGTGAACACTGCATAACGGGCATGGTGGGAAGGTGATTTTACAGCCTGCCAACAGCATCTTTTCAGCTCCTCTACCAGTACCTCACTTACATCTTACCAGTACTGACTGTACCTTATCTTCCCTAATTTTGCAGAATTTAGAAATTAGTAGGTTTAGCTGCATCTTTTCACTCCCATCAGGAATGAAGTGACAGGACCAACACTGGACAATTATCACTTTATATTAGAATGAGCCTTCATTGAGACATGAAAGGTCAGGGGACAGTTAAGTCACTCCTTTTTTAATTTAAATTTCATTAGTTTTGCACATTACATTTGTCATGACTATACTAAGTCCTAATTCAGGTCATCTATGAAGAATGTAGGAATGAGAGTCTAAGTAGATTGTTTCTATTCTTTCCTTTACTGTTTCTTCCCATATGAACTTGGGCAAATCAAATAAACTTCTTCTTTTTCAGCTGCTAAATGAAAAAAAAAGTTTAATGTCTTCTGTGAGTTTTACTTTATTCACAGAATTAAAATGCATTCAGAGTCTCATATATACTCAATAAATACATATTTATAAACACCAAAAAATGCATTTATAAATAGTTTTTTCATTTGTTATATCATCATTTCAATATATTTCGAAGTTGCCCAACTTTAGGACTTTAATCATTGTCCACGAGATGCTCATCTCTTCTTCATAGGTGACAGCCTTAAAATCTATTCATATTTTAAAAAATCATATTCCTACAGTATATTTTTTTGTAAAGTTTGTGGGTATTGTAGTAAAATTCATTCAGGCCTGAAAGACAAAGTGACAAAGCAGAGATTGGGGAAGTTTACAGTCCAGAAGTAGAAATTCTGCATGGACACAGATATCTTGATTTGTGTCTAGTACCATAGTGGTGAAATTACTCTTCTCTAAAATTTCAATTTAGCAATGTCACTGTGCATCAGAGGTGTGGGGAGTTCTCCCTTTGCATTTATTTGCACAGTTCTGAATACAACATCTGTTGCCTGATTTGGGCAATAGTGTCCCTGGAAATAGTGAGAGACGTTTTAGTTCAAGGTAAAGATGCTGTAGGTTTGTGCAACTGGGGATTTCCTTCATTACAGGTGAATTCAGGGCCACAGTGAGGGGCAGCGCAGGAGACCAGACACTACGTAAATTCCCAAAATGGGAATGAAAAAGAATTAGTGGCTCTGTGACTTGTTACTGGATGAATTTCCCTGTAAACGGGAACTGCTTCATTAGCACATACCCTCTCCTTATCGCAGGACTAAAACCAAATAAATCAAACCCTGGCTAGACTTAACCAATATTTTTTGTCATCATAATGTCTCCTTTTCAAAAGAGTTACATGATTCAAGTTCATTTTAATAGCAAGCAATGAAGAAATTACAGTTGTTTCCATTCACACATAGCTCTAATGGGAAAAGCTTGACAGTAACTGCTGTTTCAAGAAATTCTTAACTTTTTCAGGAAAGGCACTGGTGTTCCTACATAGGTAATTACACCATGATTCTGAGGTTTTCCAGAAAGGAAAAAAAAAAGAGACAATAACTTTTCTTCCCTAGATTGGAGAGGACTAACTGGGAGAGAAAAAAATCTCTTCAGGTTAAAAAGTAAGTGCTTGTGATGGAAGGAGTCAATTACATCATTCATTTCCATAGAAACAAAACTTGTAAAAGAACAATAAAGTTAGCAAAAGTTATTTGAAACAGCTCCTTGTGAGTTGATATAAAACTCCAGTGAAAATCTGAGATAGATAAACAGAAAGATTTGCTCCTTCTGTTGAGAGCTGATCTGCTATTTGTCCTCCTTCTAGATCTTTTCTCCTTAATATTTTGAACTTCTTTGGAACAAAAAACCACTGATTTGTCTCTTTTGTAGCATAAAAGCAATTTTATATTTTTTATTCATTCTTCCTTGGTCTATGTTTTCCCCCCTTGCTCTTCTGCTTTCCTATTTTGTTTGTTGTCAGTTACCTTTGTAATTTTCCCTATGCAAACAATTTTCTTAACAGACTCAACAAAAGAAAATATGTAACATTGCAATAAAAACAAGGAGGTAAATCGCAGAATAAAAATCAAAAAATACCAAAACACTGATGGCTGAGGAAATCTCACTGACAACCTGTTTCAGCAAGGATTCCTTCACTTTTACTTTTCCTCTGAAATATTACCATATTCTTCTCTAATCAAAGCTCGATTTAAATGTTGAGGAAGACAGAGAGAAAAATGCTTATCTATTGAAATCAGAGGCTTCTTGAATCTTCTGCAGTAGCAAAGCCTCTCTTTAGTCACGATAAATAGAAATATGTTCTGTAAATAAATCCTGTAGGTTTTGCTGTGACTATTTTCAAAGTAAACTGCTGCACAATAGTAAAAAGGTTACTAGGCTAAAACTGGTTGGGAAGTGCTGCACTGAAACTACTCCTAGAAATGTTATGAACTTTCCTTTACAGCCAATGACTTTTTTTGCATGAAATGTGGAAAACATTAGCTAAAATTGTGTTGGTCTGTACAATTTTATTCTGTTAAAGACAGGTTTTATGATACATTTAGCCTTTTAAATGACACTAATAGTCTCTGGAGACACATGGTCTTTCCTGCAGTTCAACAATTAAGTCTATTTCAATGTTATTTGGATAAGTTGAAACAATTCAGTTACTGTATGTCTGCTCAGTGGCATGTACTGTAAGGCTAATGGAAACCACCTAGAGTTAACTTAATAATAAGGCTTTAGCCAGCCTTAGACATCCACCTAACTTTTGGAGGGAAGGCTGAAAAGTGAGAGGGTGGAAGGGTCACTTTATTGGCAGAGAAAGGAGTGTATTTTTCATCTCTTATTCCACACATATGCGCCCCTCCTCCCATCCACCACCACACACAGACTTCAAAAAATGCCCTAAAGTTTACACAGGTCATAAGTCTGAGTTGATAATGAGCATGATTAATCACAATTGTGTTTCTGTTTCTCCTCTCTCTCCTTTTGAAATGTGTTACTTGCTAAATTGTACTAGCAAGGTTTTTAGATGTGTATGTATATATACACACATCATGCAGTCCTTACCATATGTATTTTATATATATATATATTTATACACACACATATATATATGTATTATATATATATGTGTATATATGGCATGTTTTGAATGTCTCACATTTTTGTGTAGTAATTGTATGTTTATATAAATTGTCTCATGTTGCTGTGATTAGACTGCTTCCACTACCGAACTAGCTCTTTTAAACCTAGCTTAAATATCTCTACAGTGAGTTACTAAGCAGATATATATATAATCAGCTTTTTACCACATGATAAAAAAAAAAAAAAAAGTGAGAGGAAGTAATTAAGAGGGCTCCATATATAAAATCTTGGCTTTGTTTCAAATCTCAAATCTTGAACTAATCAGACAGAGGAAGGATAAAATGTCCAGAGGGAGCTGAATTAATCACTGGTTAAACTGGTTAATAGCTCTCTATCAACCTGTACTGGGAGTGGGAAGTGAAAAGGTGCCGATAGAAATCTACTTCCTGCAAACCTCAAGTTTTCCCAAACTTTTGGGTCTTAGGAAAAAAATTGCAAATATTCTGTTACAGTTGATTTAATTTCAGGTATTTCCTTGGGCTCAGGTAAATCTGTGTTGAAACTGTGAGGCTACTGAAGCACCTAATTAACATTGGAGTGACATAGGGTAAACCACAGGCCTGATCTGGACATGAACTACCTGAGGAGACTTGTCTGATCATGACATACCACTGGAAATACAGATGAGAAAATTATAACAATTCCATGTCTGAAAATTACACACAATATGTGGCCATTCAGGTCTAGGGAACCTGAGAAAAGTAAAAAAAAAAAAAAAAAAAAAAAAAAGTAGGGAAAAAAAAAGAAACCATAGGAAACAGGTGTGTTTTGCAAAAATTTTTTGTGCTACCACAAGTTTGACTTTACACACAGGCATGCAAAACCAAGACGCTGGTGAAGACTATTCCAATATTACTGAAATTACTCAAAGTGCTCCTAGGAAACCATCTTGTTCATCAGGACCAAAGGCGGAGAATTTTGGGGGTACAAATCTTGTCAGACAGCTCCAGAGGATTATTCAGTATTAATTGTCAAGGATGGGCTGACAGTGTAAAACTCACTCACACTCAGGTGTTTGAGTGGCTGTACTTACTGATGTCCCCACATCAGCATCAGGTCCCTAACCACAGTCCAGATCCACCAACAGAAACAACTGCAAATGCACCAGGCTCCAGATGAGATGTGTCTCATACTTCCAGAAAGCCAGTGGATCCTGCCCAAAGCAGCCAAGTGGTACATACAGCTAAAAGGGACGATCCAACACCAAATCCAGTAGGACTGGAAGGTCTGCAGTGCCCTTCTCAAGGGCTTGGATTTTCTGAAGAGAATTTCTGTGGTGATGAGTCTCCTGTGAACAGTTACAGCAGGAAGTTTTCCTCAGAAAACTCCTGACAAAGCACATATCTAGGCATAGCCATTAACTATACTCAATGTTGAATTTTGGGGGTATTCAACACTGAATTTGACCTAGAAATTAGTAGAATACAGCATTGCAAACAATTAGCTCCTTTGTCCAAAAGGTGTCTTCTTTCTAAATCGTGATAGGGTATGAAGACTGAGCTCATCCTTCTGCATTTTTTTAAGAATTTTCAAGGGAAAACAGGAACACAAAATAAGGTCTGTGGCAGAGATTTTCTTTGATCTAATATAAACAGACTACTATTCTGCAAGCTGCAAAAGTACATTTTAATTACCACAGTGAAAGCAGATGTAAAATCAATAAGGTGTTTTATTTCTCTCATTGATGTGTATAAATACTTACTTTACAGCAAGGTTAAACTGAGTTTTCTGTCATTAAATGTAAGGATTGATGCAGACCATTCAAACCAGGTTAGAGCACCAGAGAACAGAGTATCCCTCTATGTCGCACCATCGTCTGAAAATATTCATCCACTGCTTCTAAAATTATTTTCTGAGATATTCACAAATTTCTGATTTCATGCATTTGGGATTGAATGCTATGATGGACAAAACTTTATTCCAAATTATTGGGTCAGTGATTCCAGTGTTTATACAACTGTGCTTGCTTGTCTTAATTTATGAAGTAGTTCAATTACTATAGAATTTCTTGGGGATGTCTCATTTTAATAGAATCATTAATTCTATGCTCAGAGGATGTATAGAAATTGACTGTCAGTTCCTGTTCTTCGTTTTAAGCAGAGATGGATCCAATTCAGAGCCTCCCACTGAAACTCTCTCAAACTTTGTGGAAAATTCAAGCTGTATTCACAAGTATCAAAGGCCTAGCTTTTTTTGTTTGTTTGTTTTGTTTTGCTTGGGTTTTTGGTTTTCTTTTGTGTATTTATTAGGTGAAAGAATCATAGTCTCCTACTACCCTTGACTTCACTTTGAATGGAAATAAGCTTTGAAAAACGTCATGAAGGAAAGGCTAGCCCAGCCAGGGCAGCACCAAAATGGACTATGCCTCTACCACAAATGCATTTGTGACACTAGACAAAACAAGAAACTCAAAACTTCAAAAGACTTAAAATATTTAAGCATGGACTATCAAAGCACTGAAGTCAAATACAAAGTTTTATATTTTAAATCTTCATAGACTTGATATCCCAGTTTTCTTCTTTAGAAGTAATTTTCCTCCTTGACAGTGGTGCTGGGAATATGCCTTCGACTCTGAGGGGCACAAGTGTGTTGCTAATGGGTGCTGTAGAAGTACTACTGATTCAAAGCCAATTCCACATTATTCCCATAATTTTATGTCTTCGTTTAGAAGTTGGTTTAAATGAATATATCCCTATTTACAAGGCTCTTCAACCACACCATTATACACATAGTGCCCAAATGACAGTCCAATCTGCTGTACAAAAATCTGTAATTTTTCTTCTGCTTTTTAAGAAGTACTTTCTGTATTTTTAAATTTCATTTTAGCTCAGTTTATGACCTGTTTTCACACGTTCCACATGTATTCCATTGTGAGGCTTCTTGGAGAAATCTGCAGGAAAGAGGTACTTGTAGTGTCTGTTCAATGATGTGCAGAGGGACCCAAACTACAAAACATCTGGTTATACTGCACAGACAGGGGAACCATGGAGGCAAGTTTGCCAGTAACAGAATTTCAGTCTTGAATAAATTAGAAGAGAGAGATCATTCGCAGTCTCTTTTCTAGCAAAATTATATGAATATCAGATTAACATGGGACAAGAGCCCAGTGAGAATAGAGCCCTTATGATTCAAAATGCAGAAATATCAGAGGAGACGTGTCACAGAAATGAGAAATAGCAAGAATAAGGATGTTATGATTCTGGGTGGTTTTCCCCTTTTTTACTGCATTCACATAAGACAAAATGCTTTATCAAGGCATATGCTTTAAGGGGCCAATTTTGCATCTAGTGAAGTTGATGGAAAAAAATAACATTGAGTTGAATGATGCAACGTCATGTCCTTAATGGAAAAAGTAATCTCATGTTAAGATCCACTTTTGAAGCCATTTAGCTTGATGGAAATCTTTCTTTTCATTTCAAAAACATCAGATTTGAATACCACATATTCAAGAAGGAAGGCATCTAGAAGCTCTCTTTACATGCAGCATACCCCATCTATTCAAAGTTTTAATTAAGTCATGGAGAAACCAGTTCATGATCCTACAGGTATGGCTGACTACCCACATGTTTGAAACTATCTGAGGCTCATACACTGCAGGACAATAGCACCTGAATATCTTTATGTTTAACTCTTTCTGCCAATAAAATCCTCACTGACATTTATGGACCCTGCCATTTTGACTTACTGTGTGCTTATGCTAAAATTCCAAGGAAAAGGTGCAATTTTTTTTCTCTCCCCATATAGTCTACCTTAATAAGGAACAATTCATTTTACTTGGACTTTCCTTTTTTAATATCACTGTAGCCCTGAGACCAGGCAGAGAAAATATCAACTGGAATGTTTAAGGCAGGAGATGCTGGCTGTGGGGGGAAGACACAGAGGGAAGAATATAATGAAAGGAAACATCTGTGGTTGGTCCATTTTTAAGAAAGAGCAACATCCTGGAACATGGAACATGACTTCCCCAATCTGAATTTGGAAGACCCAGATTTGGGGGATAAAGGGATCAGTACTTCTGCCCTTGGGGTAAAACTTACCTCTGCATAAAAAAAAAATTTAAAAACCCCAAAAGTTCTGGTGGATCCAAGGATTAGGTGGAGCTTGTTTTGCTCCTGAACTAAACAAGCCTTTAAATTAAAAAAGGCAAAATCTTATTGTCAAGCGTTTTCTCCAAAACAATAGGGATAACACAGCACAGGAGAGAAACCAAATAAACCCAAGTTGTTTTTTTCATATTGATAAGACCCCCTACTCACTGTGTGATAGGAAGATCATCAATACAGGGCCACCAGGACTGGGCCTCCACACTAATGCAGGTGCTACAGGTGCACATTTCCATAAGAAGTCCCAAACATCCATAGGATCATGATGGCATTGGCACTTATTAGGGCAAATGTGTCACTTAGAGGTGTTTCAGTACTTCCCTGGCACTAACCATAATCTAATCCTCTTTTAATCATCTAAATACTAAAAGGACTCAGATTATTTAATAACACACTCAAAGCTCAGAGGTCAGAAAATGAGGCTACTTTCATCACTAGAAAGGAGAGCAGCAGAAATTCTGTTGAGGAAGACAGCAGAAAGAGGAAGAGGACCACTACTCCCACACAGCCCCCCAAGCTGCTGACACTGAAATCAGAACAGGAAACCTGAATTTTAATTGCAAGACTAGGCTTCCTGGATTCATTAGGAGAAGAGACATTCTACTAGCAGACAGGTCCTTCAGCAGGAAAAGCACAGCATCCATGGATATGACAACCTGGCCCTCTTCACTTAAAACCTTGAGCGACCTGAAATACACGCACAGTTAAGCTATCTGTGTTTTTCTTTTTAGATAGGAAATTTGGGGACAGGGACTCTCTGCTTCCATATATTTTTACAACTAGACAGCACTAAAGAGACCTATTTAACATTAGGGCAGAGTTTTCATCCTTTGATGCATATTTAATGTCAGTTATACATCACTATTAGATCAGTATATAAACACACATATGCTCTTGGACAAAAGCATCCATGCATCAAAACTCTGCATCCATACTTTAATGTATTTAATTGAGTAAGCCATTATCACTAATTATGGTTTATATTTTCATAATACTGTTTTATGGTTATTACCAATTCCTTTCTATCTAACCATCTATAAGCCTTACATGCTGTGGTGCTATCTGAGGAGCTCTTTGTTTCACACAAGACCAAAAATCAACACCCAGGCTGACCCAGGCTGATCTCAGAGCTCTGACACCACTCATTCTGTGATATTGGGGCTGCACACTGACTTATTCAATTTCACATACAAATTTCACACTTTGTGAAATGTTCACACGTGCATGACCACACTCCCCAGGGAGCTTTCCCAGTGCTGTGGTGCCCTCCAAAACAGCAAACACTACAGGGAGAGGAAAGGTGGTGCAAAGATGGAACCAACATTTCAAGCATTTTATTAATTCCTTCTAAGGACATGAAAGTAATGCATCAATACAGGCAGAACAGCTTAAAAGAGAGAAATGATACAAACTGGACACCTACAGAGAAAACTATTTCTGAAACCCTCAATGTCTTGAAATTAAGGCTAAATTTTGAAGAACATTGATTTGAGAACTTTTTGTATCCTCTGAAAACTTTTCATTTAAAGGACCGTCACTGGGTCTTTTTAAATGGAGTAAAAAGGTTTCACTTCCAGTGGTATCATCATGCTACTGACTGGCACAGCGTTTGTCCTTCTGAGGCGTTTCTCCAAAGGCACAGCTCGGTTGGCAATGTGAGGATATGACAGCTCATGCTTTCCCCACCACAGAGCACTAATAGGACACACCACAGGTAAGAGAGCCACCAATGTGCGAGCATGTGACAGGAGAAGTAAGTATCACATTAGCCCAGCAATTAAGAATTGCTTTTGAAGCATTCTTTGTTTCATTTAATTGTAAATATTTGTATTAATTGAAAAGTCTGATTTTTCTGGGCACCACTGGTGGTGCAGAGGCTACAGCCATGGCTTGGTGCCAGGGCAGCACAGGTTCCTTGGGCATGCTGCAAAAGCAAAGCTGCCTCCACAGAGATCCACCAGGTCTCCTAGATTTTTGACATCTGATACACAACTTTAGCTGGGGTGGTGACTCCACAAAATACATTGGTTTTCCCAGTCCATAACTCTGCCTTTTGTTTTTCACTAGTTGCATCTGATATCAGGCACAGAAAAAACAGGGTAGTACCTCAGTTGTCAGTACAGCAGTGCAGAAACATCACAGCAAAAAAACCCCAAAAAAGCAGAACTATAAAACTTTTTTCTGGTTTACTAGGATTTGAAGCCCCAAATAAAAAAATTCTCTGTAGGAATCACTGAAAGTTTTTTAAGTACTTTAACCAATTCACACAGAATTCAGGAACAATGGGGAAAATAATCTAGAAATATTAAAGCAGATCGAATAAAGCTCAGTTCTCAGAAATAATAATGGCAATTTTTGAGCCACAAATAAATTAATGCATGTTAGCATATGTATAAAAGTAGGTTGCAAAAGATCCTCATGTAATTCAAGTCATTCTACTTTGTGGCTGTAATGAGAAGAGAGGTAAATTCAACTTGTTACACTGCAGCTCAGTCTAACACATGCTCAGCCTGACCCTCTCATCTTAACACTGATTAAATAAATATTATATGAAAAAATTCAAGAGAATAAAAAAGAAAAAACAAGGAAAAAAAAAAAAAAAAGAAATGGGTAGACAAAGAGACTAAGAAAGAAAAGAAGAACTATTGAAAGCCTGTGCAGACAAGTATGAATCAACTATTCTAAAATGCAGATGCAAAATGAAGCTGCTTAAACATATAAGGCACTTCTACATTGTATTCAAATAATGCTGAAATTATATAGCTGTCATTTGCAGACCTGTCGAGGGTGCCTTTCGTACCACATTATGATTTAGCATTTCTCTTAGAAGGTTGTAGCAATTTTGACATTAGAGTCATTGGACAGAAAAGCCATAAAATGTACGCAGAGCATCACCTCTGCTTTTTTGTAGTCTTAAAAAGAGCTCTGAGATGTTTGCTACTAAAAAAAAAAATTTAAAACCTCTGAAATTGTTTGTAAAAGTGCAGAAATGCTAGTCTCAAGGGAGAGAGCGCACACATCTGTAGAACAAATGTAACTGAAGATTTAAATAATTTGATGGCATGTAACTTAATCTGACATGGCAGGAGGTTATTTTACAAACTGTGAAGGGCTCTGCCCACTGGTGTCATTAGAGCCTCCTTGAGAGGCAGCTCAAAGATATGGATTTTTCTGGAGGCAAACACCCAGCTGGTGGAAATGCAGATTGAAGGAGAGGAGTAACTCGAGATGACTCCCTTCCCAGACTGCTCAGCTCCTGGTGGGGCAGCGGGTGTGGCACTCAGACACAGAATCCCCATGAAACGAAAGGGCAGACCCAGCCTAACTCTAGCAGTACGGAGCTCTGTATGGATGGCCTCACACCTGCTCCAGAGACAGCACTGGGCATCCGCCAGCAGGGTCCCCTCCCACACATGGTGTGTGGGGAAGGGCTGCAGATATCCCTGGGAACACACATCCCCTCTGCCCACTGCTCCCAGAGCTCCTGCCTGGCTATGGGGTGCAGCTCTGGGAGCCAGCACACGGATAGAGGCGTTTCTGTCAGGGAGCCTGAATTGCTCAGAGCAAATTGCTCACAGGTCCAATTAGTGGTTCCACACTCACTGAGACAGCCCCCCAGACCGAGCCTTTTCTGCACACAGATGTACTGAAGTTTTCGTTGCACACTGTGTTCTGTCCACTAGCTTTGCAGTTGGTTTTCAACAAGTCAAATGCATATCTGGAAGGCTGAACTGGCTTTGGACATGAACAAATACATGGATATATGCATACCTCCAAAAGATATGAACTGCAAATGCTGATGAACTGTGCAATATATTTAAGGTGGTATTTTTAATAATTTTCTCAGATTGTTATAGTTTGATGAGATAATCCTAACCATTTAGCTCTAAAAAACTCACAGATCATGAGCAATGGCTGCATTAAATCTATTGTCACTAGCAGTAACACGAGGAACAAAGGCTCAGTGGCTCTTCTCACAGCATTAGGTTTTATTCACTCAGTCTCTGATTCCACATCAGCTGCCATCTGGACAAAATTCAGAAACCATGACACCTGCTTGAAGAATAAGATGCTGATCAGATGGAATGGGCTAGGGGTTTATCTTGAGAGCAGAAATGTGAATTGTTGGTAACACAATCGCTTAAGAGGTTTGTAAATTATGTGCCTTCAGCTCAACATATGGCTCATGTGAAATATGCACTTGTGAACTTTTCTCAAAACTTGAGCTTGGATGATATAGTGTGGTTGTTTCATAAACACAAGGTATAAATAAGTAAAACTTTACATGTAGACAAACAAGAGAGAGTGTCAATGGCACCCTTTAAAATAATAATACTATTTTACCTTTCCTTAGCATCCTACAAATAATAATTTTACCTAAAATATCCACACAAACCTCACAATAGTGCTGTAAAATCCAGGCAAAGAAACCTACGGCCTTCTGGTTATCCTGTTCTGGCGTGGAAACCAGCCCAGGCTGCAATTCTGCCCAGGCAAGGAGCTGAGATGTAGATCTTCCTTTGGCCAGGTGGAGCACGGCCCCCCAACACCTCCGCCCCAGCAGAACTGTAATTTCTGCGAGGGGTATGGTCAGAACAAAGAATTGTCTATCTGGGAGAGGTGATTGTGTCTCTGGAGGCTCTGGAGTCAGCAGGGAAACCCACATGAACAACCTCACTTTCTGCAGACCGCTGACCAGAGAAACTCCTGATATCTATTCACAAATGCATTTGCAGAAGTATAAATACCAGTTTGCACACAGGAGCGTGGACAATGCGAGTGTTTCAAGCCCTGTTTTGTTGATTTTCTGGGATATATGTCTGTGTGGGTTTTCACATGTCATGTGGGGATTTCTGGGTACTGATAGTCAAGAAGAAGAATCTGAAGAAACATGGCTTCTTATTACCCTTAGTGACACCAGCCAGTGCTGCTGAGACATTAATGAATTTCTTTCCATTTCTTTATCAATTCTTAAAAAAAAAAAAAAAAAAAAAAAAAAAAAAAAAAAAACACCTAAATGTTCAGAACTTTTTCAGGAGGATGATACAGATTTTAAAAAATTAGGCCCCCACTCTAATGCCAAGTTATGGCGCTTTATAGCAGCCAGCTTTGCAGTGCTAAATGATCTTCTGTAGCCTCATCTTTCTGCCTGCCTACAAGAAATAGTGACAAATTACAGTCGGGGGGGGAGGGGGACTGAAGAAAGAAATATTCCATTTTTAATTGCCTTTTCATTTTCTTTTTATAGCCATGCTTAAACTGTGAGTTATCAGAAGCTGTTCAAAGTCTTTCTTTTACCATTTTAAAATATATTCCTCCTAAAGCCAGATGAAAAATACGGTTAATGGGGTTTTGTGACTCCCACAAAGTCCCCTACAAATTAAGGGACTTTGAAAAAATGTCAGCTGCCCAGTTCCCAAGAAAGAAAAATTAAACAATAAAGGCTTATCGACTTGTTCCTGAGAAGATAAAGCACTTATGAATGAGACCCTCTCATACTCTCTGGTTTGTGATCAGAGCAATTTCCAAGATTCACAGAAAATATTCTGATTAGCCAAAAAAATGCTCAGATGAAATGAGGTTTAAGATTTTATAACTGAATCTCATCCTCCCTTCAACCTGTTTTGATACAATGTGCTGTGTCGTTCAGTCATGCTGCTTTCACTACCAATTATAACCAGTGCCATAAAAACATCACATTCATGCAGATCAGCTGATTGTGCCAAGTTCAAGAAAGGACAGCAGGATAGAGATGACAGCAGCTTCTGCTGGCTCTGCTCCAAAGTCCCTGCAGGCCTGTTGTTTTTCTCTTCTGGAGACCCCCAGGATTTCACTCTCTCAGAAAAATTAATGCCTTGCCTCTCTCTAAGAGGAGCAGATTCCCAGTCTACTGACACCATTGAGGGTATTTCCACTGACTTCGACTTGTCATCTGCAGAGCTCTTCATCTTTCATGTCTTCCTCTTTCACACTTTTTTGATCTCCCTGCCACGTGTCAGCCTGAGCAAAAGCCTTAAATTGCAAACTCCAGTCCCTCATCTCATATTCAATACATGCACACCACATACAGATAAAAGTAGGATTATGGCTGCCACCTTTGCTCTTCATATGGGTTCTAGGTGGTCTGAAAGACCTTAGAACAGAGTGGGGGAACAATCAACCAGTGGAAGACTTCCAATTTTAAATTTTGTCCCTTGTGGAGTCCTGTCCTATGCCAACAAGTGAAAGGGAGACAACACAAAAGGAAAAGGCATGCTCACACTACATTTTTATTGCCCAAGCACAGTAAATCAAGTATCTTTACAAAATTTTGGTAGACTACTGTTGAAAGCCTGTGTGGATTTCTGAATTAATTTATTTAGAAGTTGAAAACTATTTCACCTGGAAAACTATAACTGTAGCTAGCTAGCTAAATTAGTCAGAATTGAAAATTACTTTAAAATGTTCTACTTAAGCTAATACCATTACCAAAAGTAGGCTGAAGAAACCACCTCTTCCTACAATGCTCAAAGGAAAATGAGATTTTAAAAACATTTTTCTTATTCTCTTTTTCTCTGTTACTTAGTTTTCCTCAAATTAGAAATGTGAAGGCAGTTTCATCAGCAACAAGACAGTGGTCACTTGCAAAAAGGAGGATCATTCATATCTCCATATAAGCAGCAGCAAAACCTGGCATATAATGTTCACTGCAGATATCTTTTTAAATCTTGCATAATAATTAAAGATAAATAAGGCATTTCTATCTTACTTTTTCTAATCTTTAAAAAATAAGAAAATCTAATATCAAGATAGTTGAACACAATGTTCAGCTATGCTTTGGGCTCCTAACCTACCCAGAGTTGCATATTTTCAGCATTCAGCTGATTTAACCAACTAAACAGGGACAGCATTAATTGCTGCAGGAGGCTGACGTGGAAGAAGAGTCACATTCTTCCCTTCGTGTGGCACATTCTGCCATGACTCTGCAGAGTGACACAGCGAACCCAGAACAGCAGCTGAATCAAGCGAGCCTTCCTAACGCCAGACACGGATGATAGAAAATGATGGAGTGTCTCTGAATTAAAAACAAGAAGCAGAAACTATGCAAAGTCTGTAAGAGCAGCTCATGCCGAAGGAATATTTGCTTTGATTTAATTGATGATAAAAGAAAACCCAGGAGAAGGGTGAGTTTGGATGACATTCAAGTGTGTGTCCTGTGTTAGGAGGAGGGTAGAGATACCATCTGCTTACATTACCCTTCATTGCTAGAACCACAATGGTACATTGTATGTATGTACCACTATGAAAAGAGCCTTTGCTACACAAGAAGAGGCCATGGCCAACAAAGTCAAAGATTTGCTGTTCAATCAACTGCTGGCCTCTGCTCAGGCATCTCCTCTGGCACGGCTGGTGGAAGGCAGAGCTAACAGCTGTGGGGTGCAGCAGGAAGGAGCTACCTGCTCCTTTCGGAGTGAATTTTCCCTGTACTCATTCTCTTCCGTAAGAGAGAAATACTGAAGCAGGGCAGTTATGTTTCACTCAGTCACACAAAAGTGACTCTGGAATCTTTGGTCTGTTAGTTATATGCTGAAATTGATGCATCCAATTTCTAAAAAAATGAAGGCATGTTTTGTCAAAGGTGATAGAAACAAATGAGGAAGCAGAGAAGACATTTCCTAACCTCCAGGAACAGAAAACCCTTTGTCTCTTCAAACAAAACCAGATTCAAAAAACAGTCAGGCTTTCTGTATCTCATAAGCCACCTGATGACCAAATCTCTTTCTCACCAGTATGAGATGCAGGAGGTATACAATCACTTTCCTGGTCAAATGCTAAAGAGGCATTGTATATAAAATGCACAGACAAGCAGAATAGGTTTACATAATGTTAATACAGACAAATGACATGTACAACATATCTAGCTGCAATTTAATTAGATTAATTAGATCAATATAATTAGCAGTGGTATATTACGCTATCAAGACTTAGCCTTGCAAAGAACGCCTCTAAAAATGGTTTACAGTCCTAAAGCATTGTAACAGCGCACGCAGTACCCGTGCTATCACGCATCAATATCACCACTAACACACTATTAATACTGGGAGTTTATAGGACACTCAGGAGACACATAAAACACTACCCTTGCAGAGGAAAATTCTGATAATGGAGCCTGGGAAATTATTTCAACAGTTGAAAAGAGCTCATGGAACTTAATTCCAAACAACAGCGTGGCCATGATTATATAGCAAGTTAATTTAACCCACCGAGGCAGAAGCAGACATAATGAACAAAACAGATTGAGGTAGCATGACTTACCAATGAACACTTTGCTGAGAGTTCTTCCAAATTTTGGTACACATAATAAATCACAGGGGGCTGTTTATCTATTGCATCACCTACTTGGACATAGGCTAGATGTCACACTTGATGAAATCTTATACAATTGTTATTGTTATCAATAGTGATTTTGCATTAAACAGGTATGTGGGATTGTGCTTGGACATCTAAACCCCCACAGAGGTAAAAAAAATGTTAATTTACATCTGCTAGCACTCTCAGTACATTTGAGCTCAAAACTTAGGGAATGAACCATGTATGTGTAGCATCTCAAATCAACTACTTTGACTTTCAATATGCTAAAATCATAGGTGTTGCAAGGAGGAAAGAACAAAAACCCAGCACTTCCACCTTCTTCAAAATAGAAAGAGCCAGTAAAATTCAGCAACACAAAGTGATAAATTCACCAGAAATTATGCTTAATGTTTCTCCAACTAAGAAGGAAAATTCATCATAACAAGTAAATCTGCATTTTTAATCTGCCTTTTGCTCCAAAGTCTTCTAAGAAATAAGGCACACAGGCTACTTAGCTAGAAAATGTTTAGGTTTTTTCTTTGTATTTGGACAAATGTAAGAATACATCTGTTAATGGAAGAGATCAAATAAATGCCTTGAAGCTTCAATGCAAAAGATACACAGACAAGGTAAAACTACCCAAATGCATATTTCCATTTTTTAGCCTTTACCAGTGAGAGATGGCTCAAACTGTATTTCCGTTTGAGCACAGAGTACTGAGGAAATAAAATCAACCCATTTCTTAAAGATCACCTCATAGTTCATCTTCTACCACATTCACCTCCCTAAAAGACAGAAGAATGCAAGACAAAATGACCATATTTCAGTGCATGTATCTTCACTGCCCACAAGAATTAGGTTCCAGCCATCCTGGAGTATATTAAATGCACAAATGCAGAAAGATTACATGTGGGTCAGATTTTCTTTAGAACAGATACAATTAAAATGTATGTATCTCCCTACAATAGTCAAAGGAACCCATCCCCTTCTCCACAGTTTTTCAGAGTTATACTGTTCATTATTATTGATGCATTAAGGTTTAAACTACTGCTACTCCAAGTCATCTGTCCTTAGTTATACATTTTATGGATTTTACTTTTTATTGCTTTCAAGAAAAAGTTATATGTACAGTGAATAACTCCCCTGTCTGTTTGTTTGGAATATAAATGAATGCTTTACTGAAGAAAATCAGCATCATTTTGGCCTTATCTGTCCTCACTATAGTGTTGTATATGCACTACCTGGTTTTGACTTTGCTTAATTTTGCATCCTTATTACCTACAATCTACAGTCTGGTCTTCAGTAGATTTACACTACTAGATTAATAAAATAAAACACAGAGGACTGAAATAGAGTGCCTTGTGTCTAGAAATAATCACCTGTATTATGGAAATTGTGAAAGCTGAAAACAAACATTCTAGCTTTCCAGGTTTTTTTAATGTGCTGATTATTTTAGTTTCTTTGATAGAAAACTTTGCTTGCTCACTTTCACTGTGATATATTCAGAAGGCAGTACTATTTTCCTGTGTGAGTGCAATTAGTAAAAAGCAGGTAGGTAGTCCAGCTGATATTAAATTAAAAACTTGGGAGCAGAAGCCATTTGTGTCAATTTTCCATTTTGTCACTCTCCTTTCAAATAGCTAATTTAGGATACTCCGTCACACACTAGTGTTTTATGGTATGTATATTTTATGACAGTTAAATGACAAATTTGTCTGAAACGAAGCTATTCTTTGAAGAGTTAATTATAACCTGTGTAATATATTAAAGAAAATCAATATATATTTGGAATGAGTCACTATTGAGTCTTATTCCAAACAGAGCAAACCTATGCTAAAAAATAAAGCTCCATTTTTAACTCAGGTTCTGCTAAAATAATCTAATTTGAGAGTTAAGTAGTAGAAAAGAAATAATTTGACAATATATCTGTGCAACAATCCCTTCCTAATATAACATTATGTAGTCTGCTTGTATGATGTACAGCTGAAAAATTCTCTTTTAATTTTGTTTGACAGCAAAACGATGGACCAGACCGGTCTAATTGCTGAGCACCTTAATATATGTGATATTTGGAATTTGGAAAGAGTCACCAAATTTTGGGTATCTGTTCCAATCTTTTAAGCTCTTTTAAATAATTAGACAGAGATCTGAGAATTCACTCTGAGAGTTTCTCAAGGAGTAAATAAAAAAAAAGAAAAACACATTACATTTTTTCAGTCATCTCCAAAACTAGAGTTTTTGTTCTCAGGTAACTACCAGTAATTTCAGCACACAGGTTTTGTCATTATAATTTCTTTCTATGTGTAACACTTACTACAGCAATAGTATCTCAGTTCTGCAGCAACAGCCATCCAAAGCATAATGAACTGAAATTTTAATATGAGATACCTCAAAATGTTTTGAAGTTGACCCACCTTTTACTAACTAACCAATGATTACAACACTTAAGCAACAGACTTCAAATCTACCACTTGTTCAAACTAGAAATGCAGTAGTAAGAGAGAGAGATCTATCATATTCATTGGTTTTATAGTTCTAAAGAAAGTTTGAAGAAAATTAAGGACATACACAGAGCCATTCCCACTCCACTCAGGGAAGAGAGGTTTTTAGTTTTCTGTTGATGGTAGCTTCACATATAATTATCTCAAGGTATCTAGCATTATCCTGTCTCATCAGGTCATACTTTGTTGAGTAGGTTCTGCAACAGCACATTCATTTTAAGAAAACAGGCTTGATCACTGTAGCTACAAAGAAGGCAGGGGTAATGTAAAACCAATCCACTCTTTGGGCAGATTATGACCAGGATTACAGGAGCAAATCAATATGTCATCTGCATACAATGAACTGAAATTTATGGAGTTTCCAATTTTCATTCCTTGAAGCAATTCTTTTTTGCTGAAAAAAATCAGGCTAAATGTTCCATTACAATTGCAAAAAGAAAAGAGGATAATGGACAGCCTCGTCTAGCTCCCTGGTGTCATTTTAAAAAGGGCGAGTTTAAATTGCTAGTATGTACAGACCTGGTCAGGATATTACAGAATATTTTTAATCCAATTTTTATGAAGGTCTTTCTAAAGTGAGGAGTGTGAGGGTTTGGAGGGTTTTTTTGTTTCATTTCCATGTTGTTTTTTTTTCAGGAACAGTCACCAAGTATTTTCATTTTAATGAGTCCAAAGAGTTACCCAGTCAGTCGAGTGGACAAATCTATATTATCCAAGATCTTGCTTGGTTTGCAAACACAAAACACCTGAATCATCCCCAGTGAACCACAATGGAAATAAACCAGGCTGACCTATGTGGAAATCATTTGCAATGAGCTGGGGAAATGTCTCAGATATTTGAGTGCCTATATGTGCCCTCTGCCTACAGGCAATGTATTTCAGCACTCATAACCAAATTTTGTCCAGCATTTAAGACCAATATTCAGTGATGCAGATAGGTAGGAAAACCAGTTCATTGGGATTGTTGATTTGTGCAATAATAGCCTTTTTTATTCAAATGTTCAGTTACAGTTCAGTCGTGTATCTATCATTTCTCACTGAGTGTTTACTGGCAGCTCATCTAAGCACGCATCTTTCCCCACTGTTAGACTTTAACAGCATTTATTATTTCTTATTAAGTCTAAGGTTACACTTTGATCTGTTGAAAGTTTCAACCAAGTGCTTTTGTTTACAAACTTTATCTCCTGTTTAAAGCAACTTGGAAGATTAGAGTGTCTGACACTGCTCTTTGAAAGTGCAATTTATGATTTCAAGATCACATGTCAAAGTTTGAGCCTTTAGTTTTAATAATTGACACAGTTTGGGATACTTCATCTTATTCTTTACACAAAACATGCTGGCAGTTTCTCATTTGTATTCTTGCTGGTTTACTTTATACAAAAGCTTTTCTGTAGCCACGGCGTGATGCCGTTTGTTCACTTTTTGTCAGCTAATTCAGTTGAGGTTTTTTTACTACACACATTAGTATTCATTGATTTTTGTCATTTTAAAACTATTATTCAAACTTACTATTGTTGTATCTCTCCTTTTTGAGGACTGCATCATCGTTAATTGTGGTTTTTAATGATTCACATCTTGGATTTTATAGCATATTATTACCATCACAGAATCAAGTTTCAAATTAATATTTTGGTCTGAAGAAAAGACCTTCTTTTTTCAAGAAGTTCTTGATGCTGTTCATGCCATTTCTTGCTTGTGACAATTGTAAAATTCTTTTTCCTGCTACTACTAGAGTGGCAAAACTACCCCAAATAACTTACTTTAGTCTTAAAGTCTGTGAGACAGGGATGAAACTCCTTTCTGAGGAGTTTCAGTCTTTGGCAATGAAAATTTTCTGTGGAAAAGAATGGAAGTCCATTCCCAAGACACATCCTCATAAGGCCAAGCATCTACAGAATCCTCACCACAGTGGGCACAGGACTGTCTTTCAAATGCTGCAAATAGCAGGTTGGTTCGGAATAACGAAGTCCAAAGTCAAAAGCCAAAAATGTGAATGTAACACTTTTGTGACATTTTTACCTAGGCTTCCTTTGTCTATGAGCTAGATCACAACATATTAATCAGTTTGCCATGTGCTGTTCATACATGGCACAAGACAAAATGAACTGCTGTAAGCTGGAGGCAGTTTACAAACAGACCACTGAAATTAGGCATTCACTGGAGGCAAATGAGCACATGCTTCTTGCGAACCCCAAAAGAAGACCTTCCTCAACATTGCCACCTCTGTGGTACTACATGGTTGCCACCATGCCCTCATGACTGATGGCACTCCCAGCTGAAACTTGGGTCTGTGCATCACACTGACAACCCATGGGGAAGAGCCCTGAACAAAAGTAGACCTCTTGAAGTATTGCCTTTCCCTGCCAACCTCACGTGGTCTTATTGACAAAAAGCTGCACCCTGATTCTTTTCAATCATGTAATTATTTCTCACAGGCACTGGGACATCTGGGCAATAATACTTACTGCCCCTGCAAAAGCAGAGAGATAGCTGTGCATGTGTGCTCCCAATGATGGATCCCACAAAGATGTCGCAAAACATAGAGGTTTGAAAACTACGTAGCCCACAAGGGAGGGTCTTTGTCATTTGTCCCAGAGTAACTGGCACAGCCAGCTCAGAGCTGTGCATCCAGCCCAGCCAGGTCCTGAGAGCGAATCATCCACACCCAGGAGACTCGTGGTGCCAAAGGTTGATCGATCAAGCAACAGCAACACACACATCTTCCCATATGGAATTCACCCATCAAGACCACTAAAGCTGTACTCCAGACTGATGCCTGGCTGCAAAGAGCGCTGGGCTTTGGCAGCTGGGGTTCTAGACATTCTTTTCCCAGTATTTTTGCTTAGATATAAGAGCTAAGAAATCTTAGGTACTCACATTTCATAACCATGTTAGGGTGAAGATAGATGGCAGAGAGAGGTCTAAGAAGCTTAAAACACCCTAGCTTTCAATCATTTCTCAGCTTAGCTTTAATATAAAAATCTATTATTTCTAACTGTAAATCTTCTGTTATAATTTTAACTTTAAAATTAAAGGTTTCTTTCTCCTAAGAGATAAATTTTCTTTATGGATTTTTGGATTAAAATACAATCTTCTGATTGGACTTCTTATTTTTATGATCCTAACTTAAATACAAGGTTCTTGTTCCTGTACAAGAAACAAAGAGGCATAAAAAAGAAAAAAATATACTTGTCTGATAGTCTCACTTAGACAATATTTTCCAGAAATACTGAGAAGAAAGGAAAAAAAACCCAGCAGCTGTGTTATGCAAAATATTTACCGGTAATTGAGAGAAATGGTGATTAATTTTTTGCTAGAGTGGTGACACATAAGGCACAGTACCATGGGAGTTACCCAAAACTCTTGCACTAAATTTCAATATATCTCATATATTAACTGCCCACAAAACTTATATTACAACTACACACCAAGAATGGGCAAGGAAATTTACAAGCTTGAGATAACTCAGTCTACCTATAAAGTAAGAGAGAAATCGGTAAGATCATGAACACCCTTAAGCTGGTCATCATATACCAATGCCCTAAATTCACATTTTTAAATCAACTGGAACTCCCAAAAAATCTCTAATTAAATGCAAAGAAATGCTGGAGGACTGCAATTTATTTCATCCGTGCTAAGACAGCACATACAGCTGATACAGCTGCAGATGCAGTGCTAAGCAAAGTACTGATGTGTTGCTTACAAGTATTAGCAGGCAGCCACAAGAGCACTAGGAGGAAGGTAGATATTCAATTTGCATAGGACAGGGTCTATACCCTACTTTTATTCAAGTTAATATAACAAATTAAACCAGAGAGATATTGCTAACAAATAGCTTCTGTTTGGGCAGGATATTAATGGAAGGAAAAATTATATGAAGGCTTAGGGTTAGGTTTTGATTGAAGATTTTAGGCTACTGAATCTATTAAGTAATTAGATGAGGACTAAAGGGAACATTTTATCTCAGAATGAATACAAGTTATTTGTTGGGTCAAAGAGCCAAAGTCCCAGGTGCCATGTTTTGATCTACTTACGGCAAATGGAGGAAACTTGGCTTCTCAGCAGTGGTCAGTAATCAAATGTGAAAATTCAGTCAACTTAGTATTTTCTCAATTACAAAGCTTTTTAATGTATTGTTTTAAAATAATTGAAAATAAGCATCACTGGGAATAAAATTCTCATTTAAAAAATGTTTCTGCAGCAGGAATGTCTAAAGAAAATACAGTAAATAGGTCTATACTTAACAGTTTCACTCTGCCTATTGTAAGTGCTAATGTAAATTATACCAGGGTTCAGAGCTACATCATTTTCTCTACTGTATTTTTCTGTTTTCATTCCAAGGGCAATTTCACACAAGAAGGGTGAAAAGAACCACCAGGAGAGGCCAGGATTGCACAGGATGAGGGGCTTTTTTCACATTAATTTTTCTCTCAGAGGACATATCCTTAGAAATTGTTATAAAATTTTCTATGTAAAGAGATGATTTCTCAATGTATAATTCTGCTAGATAAATTATAAATGTATACTTACAAAACTTTGCACATGGAAACTTTGCAGTAAACTCTTGCTTGGTCAGTATTATTCTGTTCACTTTTGCAATGTAGCAACAACAACAAAAAAAAGAATGGCAGGAAGTGATACCACAAACTGCATCCAAAAATAACACAGAAGCAAAAGACAATCCAGATTTACATCTTCAGAATATGTGCATGATGGCAAAATCTACAGAAAGGGAGATGCTCTGTTCAACTGAGGGATAGTTATGCTTTCTTAAATAACCATAGTCTCCATTAAATTTGCTTCCCAGGGTTCATGTGCTTTGATAATTTTTTTTCCTTTGAATTTCACTCTAAGAGAATACAGAATCTAGCAAAATTTAATTATGAATTTGACTTCAGAATTCGAGATGCATTGATTTGCATTTTTTTATAGTAGAGCCAAATTCTGAAGGATCAAAAAGAATTGGATTTTGGGACTGTTTATAAACAAACAATGTAATTCATTTATCTTCTGTCTCTAGTTTCTTGGAATCAGTCTCTCTAGTGAAATATTGAAGAATCTGATCCTTTTCATTCCTTCATCTTCTATTGATAAAAGAGGACATATAAAGTAACGTGATTTGCATATTTGCCACCAAAGCATCTGCTCTTCTCTTGAGGTGTGCAAGCACCTGTGCCATGGTAAAGCACAGCTTTGCCTAGGAACTTTTGGAGAAGGAAAGCATTCAAGATCCTTCACAGAAAAGCCTCATGGGGAATAGATTAGAGATACTAAGAAGAGATGGTTCTTAACATTTCCATCTGAAATCTGGGAAGCATCAAATGGTGATATGCAAACTAAGCCAAAATTCCTGAGACAATCATGAAAGTAATTTCAATTCTTTCATCTGATTTTTTATCTCAAAAACCCATAATATGAACTGAAAGTTTTCAGAACCTAACTATGCTGAAAAATTGGGAACAAGTGGACTGAATTTGGGCATTTTTAATGGATGCACTGAAGAAGATGATGAGTTTTTATACTCTTGGGGAAAAAAAAATCGAGCCATGACATTTGTGTATGAAGGCAACCTTATGCCAAAAAAAAGAAACAAGAAAATCAAAGACAACATTACTTCAGTCTGCATAGAAAAGGACTTTTCAGAAGGGCATGCAGAGCTTTCAGATTTTATTTTAAGTATTTCAGAAATCTGTTTATTAAGAAAGTGAGATATATCTCCATGATTCATGCACACACCAAAAGAGAAGTACAAAGTTATTTTCTACTCCCCTCTGTTTTGGATATTGAGAGATGTTACCATTAGAAACCTTCAACAAACATACAGCTAAATCAATCAGTTAAAATTGTGATTAGAGAAAAACAAGCTGTAAGTGAAGTAGACAGAACAGCTAATATCAGGCAACTGAGACAGAGAGTAGCATAATAGATTGATCAATTTAATGACTGACTAAAACTCAGTTCTAAAATAAGCTGCAGGACAAATAGGGGTAAAAATCCTTCCTGATTACACAATCGTTTCTTTATGATCAATTCCTTCATCTGCATTGCATAGTGTTGCACAAACTGGTTGAGATTAAAATCTTGAGGCTCTGTTTTCTGGATTTGTCTCAACTGGCAGCTTATTCAAGGTTGTTAGTCAGATCTGATTTATAATTCTCCAAATGTCATGAAGAGGGCTCACATTAAAAAAAAATAATATATATATCATGCAAACTTCATTCTGGAGATGACTCAGTCACTGTAGGTTGTGCCACAGTTCTGTTCCAATGTGTAGTGCTGCTTGAGTCATTGATTCTTACCAGGCTTCCTTAAACCTGATTTTTCCTGGAAATCCTACAGATTCTTTTTTTTTTTTTTTCCATTCTTCCCTTATTCAAAAGACCAAGAAGACACAAATTAATCAATCTCCCATACATTACTATGACCCTGCCATACCTTCAACACAGCCCAGAAAGGGAAAAAGTAATTAAATCTGCATGTGGTTGTTTTCTAACTATACATTGGTTATAAGTAAGAACATTTTTCTTTTCATTAAGGGTGCATCAATCACCAAAGGTTTGCAAAGTTCTTCAGGAAAAAAAGATCTTTTCTCATGATATTTCAGCTTCTTGATAAGATGCTCTCTTATGCTTAAGTGGATACAACAAATGTGGTGGGGAGAAGTCAGTGTGGAGATGCCATCTATGGTTAAGGTTTTCTGTAATCCTGTGGGTTTGTTTCCATATATTAAACCCAGTTCTCAGACTAAATAGGGAAGGTGGGCATATTATGTTGAATCAGTTCAGTTGGAACCTCAGGACATTAAGAAACTGAGTTGTAAACTCTAGAGCTTGACCTTGATAGCTGAAATATTCTACAAAGTAGGATGCTGTCTAAAGGCCTTTTCAGGAGTTAACAACAAAAGGCTTAAGTCCTGAATATAACTCATTAAAAAGTATTGGTCCAATTAGAATTTTCCAGGAAAATTCATTACCCTTTAGTAGTAATTGAAACAATAAAAATTTTCTTCCAAAACTCAACACATTCCAAAGTTCAAAACATTCCACATGCTGATGTGGAAATAAAATTATGCTGCAAAAAAATAAAATAAAAAAAAACCTATATATATAAGTCAGACATTGTATACTCTCATTCTCTTCTCTTGGTCCATTTTGCAGGCAGCTTTCACTCCTTGAAAGTCATTTCAATCTTTCCTCTAGGACAATGCAAAGGCAGTGTGCTGGAAAGCATAGCATGCATAGTTTCAGCACCCAGGTGATAAGCACTGAGTATCTGGAAAGCCTGTCCCTGAAAGAGAATGGAGACAAGAAACAATATCCCCACAACTGTCACAAAGTCTGATTTGCAAATCAAAATACCTAGTTTTTTGCCAAAATTGTATATAAATTCCTTTAGGCTTTAAAGAAAATGCTTGGGTTTTTGCTCCCTTGATGAAATCTGAAATCTAAAGGACAATAATCTTTCAATAAACTAAGAATGTCTAATTGAAATAATTCAACCATATATTCACCCATATGCTTTATATTTCTACTTTAAATAACAACAATTTTGGCTACAATAAAAATGGTTATTACAAGCATAGGTATTTGTAGAAAAATTACTAGAGGTTCAACTAAGAGTGAAACAAAAAGGTTCATATGCTTCTTAAGAAAAAAATCCAGAAATAAGAAAATGATATTACAGAGTTCCTTATATGACAAAGTTGAGACATAATTTTATATTGTTTCATATTTCAGGAGAAATTAAGCTCCATAAAATATAAAATCCATCTTTTACCTGTCTATTACATAGTGTCATGAAAGGAAGGAAATAAATGTTTTATCACTGTCAACTTGAATATGCAGCTTAGACCTTTCTTGCTCTATTTTAAGAATACTTAGGAAGGAAAAACAATATCAAAAGTTGATTAACATGTTCCAGACTGAAAAGGTTAAAGGTGTATTTCGGTATCTTCTGCATGAACACACCTTGGAGTTTTACTAGCTAATTCTAAAGTATATTTTGTTTTTCATACTTAAACTTGTAAGCAAATCAAATTCTGCTTATTTCAAAATGCCAACACATTCCTCTTTTAAATATTTTCTCAATAGATGCAAAATGTGAAGACTTTTAGTTCTAATTAAAGTACTTCTCATTTTTGCTCAGTTTCACAATTCTACTGCATAAAAAGTAACCTGTGTTTCTCCAATTTTGGTAAGTCTAACATAGAGTCTGTAAATTATATATTTTTTTTTTAACTGGGACATTAAATCGCCTTAATGAGATACATTGCATCTACCCAAGGTCTAGCGTGTCACCCAAGATCACACCAAGACTCAAAACTATTTTTCTCCACCTTGCCCATAACTACATGCTGTTGTTATCAGTGACAACCAGAATTATTTTCTATCATGGGAACACAGACATAGCAGAGAGCACACCACAAGAATGTGGAACAAGGCTGTCCCACCCTGCAGTGATCTCTTAGGAGAGTCACGTGAGACTTCTACTATGTTTTTTTCAGCTGAACAATAGAAATAATGCATGTATATTACTACAGCATTACCTCACCAAATTCTGTGCACCCCCCTTAATATATTATGTTAATTCATGCAACTATTATTTCAAACTTATTAATACTTACACAAATAATTCACTTTTTAAAAATACAACTATTTTCCTGGACATGAATATGGAGACCAAGCAGTCAAAAGAAAATGAAGAGCATTGCCAGTACAACTGGCTGGAAAAACTTTTGATGGAATAATTTTTCCAAGGAAAATTCAAAATGTCTTAAGTAAGATGCTTTGAAAACTTACATGGGGTTTTGCCAAAATTTCGTTTCAGAGAAAAATGAAGACAAAGGTTCCATGAATGAAGAAAAATGTACTGTTTGGATCTCTTCCAATGAATCAGTTCAGGGTTTTTTTTTAAATGCATTACAAACATGTGGTTTTCAATGCAAAAGCAGCAAGAGGCAAAAGGATGGGATTTTTCCAGAGTGACATACCTTTACTGTTTTGATATGAGTAGAAGATGGGAACTGAACTTGTTCACTCCATAGATATTTAAACCTTGCCTCTCTTACATTTTCTTTCCTTCACCTGCTTTGCTTGAGGTAGGCAGCAGAACATTAAAATTCAGCCTAAGTATGTGCCACAGGAAGCCTTTTTCATAAGGTGTTTTTTCTTTGTCTGCAAGCTCCAGCACCAAAACCTTTTCTAAAACAAGCTGAAGCAGCCTCTATAATGTTCAATAAATGGCCAAACAGGCACAAGTGTAGTTTAGCCTACAAAATTCCAGAAGATGCTCTTTCCCAGGGATCCAATTGCAGACCATGACACTTTCTGGAGAAGGCCCTGCATAGGTAAAATATCTCCCCAAGGTACATAACACCTTTCACCCAGTAGCATGGCCAATGGCACAGAGATTTTCTCAAATGATTTTGGTATAGTTGCAAATTGGAAAAACATTTATATACTTCAGCAAAGGAGCATTCTGGGTACAAATTCAAAAGCTTTATTTCCTCTAGTGTATAAGAAGAAACTTGCAAGTCTACACACAAATCACTAGGAAAAAGAAATAACATTAGGAATAACTTCTGCCCAGATTTTTGGCTGGCATCAGTAATTTTGTTTAAGGATATTTTCTGTCTAATGCTGGCTGCTTGCTGCTTCATAACACTTGACAAATCCTTGGTTCCTAAAATCAACCATAAATGTTTTGAGAATTGCTTCATTTAGCACAGAGTTTTCAGAACTTCACTGTAGCATTCAGTGTAGTTCTGTCTTCCCTCTTTAGCTTATCTCTCTTTCTATACATTTTCAAGTCTGAAAACCTCCTTTGTCTCCCCCCCTCTCCTGGACCACAGGCAAGATTTACAATCTGTAAACCAAAAGTTCCCCAGGCATGAGAATTTCTTCTGGAGGGGGCTCTATTTTGGGGAGTCTAGGGCAAACAGAGGCAAGACTTCTAAATCTAGTGTTTAGGGGGAAAAAAAAGAAGATGGTAAAGCAACTAGGGATTTTTTGCAAGGGTACAACAGTTGTGAATTCCTAACAAAGTAGTATAAACGGATTACCAAAATAGCTATTATATCAACTCTCTCCAGAATCACAATAACATATGTTTTGAATAACAACCATTCGAGAGAAAAGAAAATTATATGCATTATTAAAAAAAAAAAAAAGGAGAAGGATATTGAAAAAAGTTATTTAGGTAGGTAACCGAGCAAAAATCACATACTGAGAATCCACTTGAAGCAGAAAGGTAAGTTGACAGACCTCTTCCAAAAACTAGCCTTCAGAAGGCAAGATATCAGCACCTTTTTTGGAATATTTTGTGGGATAAATTCTATTCAAAATGAGATACCATACTGTAAATATAAGATCATCTGTTCAATGGTTGTGTCAGCCCTCAGGGCTTCTGTTCATTCCCCAAAGTACAGTATACCAAGATATTATACCAAGGCTCTATAGTACAGGTTTCCATCACTCAGAAATGCTACATTTTAAACCAGAGCTTCTACATGAAATATTTTATTCTGCAAAACCGGCCTTAGGACTCATATGACATAACCTTGATTCACTGCTGTCTGCAGTACTGCTGCAAGCAGAAATCTTAACTTGTAATAATGAAAAAAATTATACCTGATTTTACTAAGAACCTGGACAGCCACTTTAATAATAAGTCCGTGTTTCTAAGATTAGTGAAACAACACCAAATTCAGAATGAAAAAAATAAAACCAGAGAGCTCAAGCTTTTAATATTTGCTTATGAGTTGCTCTGAACTTGCTTTGATTGTATGCTTGAAGTCCACTTTCTGAGAATTCTATAATAATTGCCTGTATATTTGTTTTGCTTGCAACTACAGATTAGGCAAACAAGGTATTTTCTCTATTACCTTTAGTTGGTAGCCATGGTAATACCCAAAACATATTATTTTTGTAGGCTTCCTGAATTTTTTGAGTTCAAAAACTGTATCAGAGGACAGCAATTCCTCAGCAGCACAAGCAGAGCAGCACAATTCAGCCACATAGGCAACATATTTGCCAGGAAATACCATGTGAATCCTTGGAGATGCTCCTAGGATCTCTTACTCATGCCTGGGACAGCCCTGGCTAGTGTTTCCTTCCTCTGAAAACACAGACAGAGATTAAGGAGAAAGAGAAACCTCTTAGACTTTCCCTTTTAATGTGATATAATCTATCCTCTCACAAAGCAAGAAACTAGCCTTGAAGGATAATTGCTTTATTTACATCAAGAGAATAAACAGTTTCTTGAAATTTGGGATTGTCAGGACATTGAAAGACAAAAACATTGACTAGGGAAAGGAACTGAATATAATGCAATTTGTGGAATTCAAGCTACTTTAAAGCAGCAGGATTTTGGAAGGTTGGTTGGAGGTGGTGTTGGTCCTTTTTTATTATTTTACTGCACTTCTCTTACCAACCATGCAGTCAATATATGCTTACCTGCTCCCAAGTCACTGCTGTGCATGAAAAGCCATGTTGGACTGGACAATATTAAAAAAAGAGCAAAAAGAAAATGTTTCCCAGGCAGCAAAATTCTCTGTTTTTTCATCTGTGTCTGTCATACTCACTTTTCCCAAATTTTGTGAATAGGTTTGGTAGATCCAAGCCGGCCTTTTTTGGCAAATAAACTGTTACCTCTCCAAATTTTATTTTCTTCCAATCATAACAAAAGAGTGCCAGCACTGAACAACCTCCAAAAGCTCTCTGAGTTTGAGTGCAATGCTTACAGAGAAAGAAAACCTCCCTGACAACTGCCGTTTTCTGTGCAGATGAAAGAAGAGTTCACACCATTTGAACTTTGATCACCCATGGACCTGTACCACTTTGACCCATATGTTTTATTGAAATAGACTAAAATATATTCCATCTTATAGCTAGCTATATAAGAAGAAGTTAATATCTTGTACATTCCTCTGTAAAAGTATTTTCTTCATTCACTGGTGCATTTTGGAAAAGCTGCTATTTTGCATTTAATTTTTTATTGATTCCAAAGTTTATTAGGAGTCTGTACAGGAAAGGAAAAAAAAAATCAATAGATAAAAGTTGCAAGTACTCCTGCAGATGACCTCCCCTGTAGACTGCTCAAGATTTGACTGCTCAAGGACAACTGCTTTACCAGTCAGTGAAAACATTCTGTTACCTACAAATAAGTTAAAATGGCAAAGGAGCTTTGAGAATCAAAAACACAGCATCACAAGCATTGTCTAATGCTGGAATGCGAAGCACAGCCCTTGGAAACAGATGGTTTAATACATCACAATAAATCTTTTACCAGCCTTTGAAATGTAGTACTTCAGATAAAAATACATTTAAGTTACAATCTGTGGACAAAATGTTGTCCTTAGAGGCAGAAAGGAAATGCTTTTGACTTTACTGAGAGTTGCAGCTCAGAAAAAATTTAATAAATGTTTCTGAAGAAAATGATCAAAAGTTCCTTCTCAACTTATTTTGTAATTATGAAATTCAACCTAAAAGAGTACATAGTAACTTAACACTCAAACACCCTTCAGATAAAAAATTGCCATTCAGCATATATCCTCCTTAGCCAGGACACCTGAAAGAGCAGCTCATGATAAACCTGCGTCACAGACAGGTGTAGCAGTGGCAGGACAATTATCAGAGCAAAATAAGGTTGTGGTTTTAGCTAAGCGTTCACCTTACCTACAGCTGACACATCAGAATACCTGACTGGATTTGCATAAATGAAAGAGCTATGGACCATGACTGTCACAAAGATGTCACAACAATTGGTCCATGCTTCCTTCCTCGTTAGGTTTTTATGGGGGTCGGTCCTGGGAAGGAGGAAGAACTAAGGAAAGAAAGAAGGGTGAGGTATCTTGGATGACTCAGTACAACTGCAGTCTGAGTTTTTGACAAGTTAAAAATTGCATTTTTAGAATTAAGAACTTAAAGGAGATTGGATGCAAGCTGGTAATTTCTTGATCTAAGGAATATTAACATTCATTTCTAATTCATACAAGTTGGCATGTATCTTCAACTGCATCTGCAATGTTTATTCCATCCCATCATTCGCTTCATTTCACATGAGTTTTTTCATTTAAACAATATTCTTGTACAGTAGGGGTGATGGGTCCTTCACTCTCTCCAGAGGCACCAGCAGCTTCTTATGTCTCCTTTGGTGAAGTTAACCACCAAAGTTAACTCAGTGGGCAGAGTTTGTACCACATTATTTACTCTACTCATGAATGCACTTTGTGAATAAACTGCAGTTTGTAAATAAACTGCAATTTTTGCAAGTTCATTTTCTATTTGAACCTGTCCAATAAAAGTTTTGGGCAAACCAATTTCAGTCTGCAAATTGCTCATAAACTTCTCACAGTGTGTAGTACTCACAGTACTTGCTACCTGTAATTCAGCAGTCAGCCTTTCAGACTGGTCAAGATGATCATAGGGCTTGCTTTCCTTCCCTGAGCATCGACCTAATCCTACTGAACCCCAAGCAGATCAGAAAATGGGAGGCTGGCTAGGTAATAAACCAGGATACATGCCCAAGAGGACTGGCAAAGAAATGAAGGTCAGTAAGGATAGACTACTAAATGTTAAAAACAGTGTCAGCTTGGATGTTAGAAGTACGAGAAAGTGGACAGCAGTTCCCAGTGAGGACAGGCAAGTAAGTTTGCTCTCTTCTTTATTTTGGAGGGTAACACACACCAAGAAGAAGTTCAGGTCTGATATGACCAAAACTTCCAAGTTTCCTGTGATGAATAAAACAATTTCATTTCATTTCATCAATATCATAAAAAGTTGCATGTTTCACTACTTGACATGTAGTCAAGTGCCCTTCCAAAAATTGTTTATTTCAACCATCAGTTCACAATAACCAGGTAGGAAAGTAAAAGAGTTTGTGAAAGAATATGAATGCTGAGTTTTCAAGAGTTCTCAAGAAAAATAAAAAGAGGTAATCTAAAAATATTCTTTGATGTGTGTGAGGATACTGTCCCCTACTTCAGGCTCCATGTTCTAGAAAATACAAAAATACCAAGCGTGCAATATCCCCTCCCACTCCTCAAATATTTGCCTTAGAATTGAGAGGAAAAATAAAAACATTATTACTCCATACTATACGTAAGTTTAATCACAGTGCATTTTTCATTCCATTTGTCTCAAGGCAAAACAGAAATTTTAGAGAGGATTGAACAGTTACCAGTAGATCATGGAGGAAGGTGGAAAGGTAAGGAAAGGACATAAAGGTATTATTGGCAAAGCAGAATAAGCACAAGTGGACTCAGTAGGAGAAATGTGGGTCAGAGACAAGGTCTTCATGTCCCTGAAGGCTTGCAAAGAGAGTCTGAAGCTACAGCAAAGGCACACAGAATAAGTCTTTTCCAAAGTGTGATTGTGCACTTGACTATTGGTGCTGAAGAAGCTTCAAACAAATTACTATAATAATAACAGTAATTTCTGTAGCAGGTATTGCAGGAGTTAAATTCTAAAGCACTCTGACATCTGGTTCCTCGCAGAAAATGGTACTAAACAAGGTCCAGAAGTGTTTTTCTTCCAGCCCTCTAATCAATATTGGAAGAAAAAATAAACTTGAGGCGAATGAAAGGAAGTCCAAAAGATCAGGCATTTGCTTCATTTCAGATGTGTGGGGCTTTATGAGAGTGTGTGTTCTCACATCTTGCCAAGGCCTCAGCTGCTGGCCTCGCTGTTTGCTGCTTCACACACGACAGTGGCCCAGAGCTTCCCAGGGTGGGAAGTGCCCTCGTGCACAATGCAGACCCCTAACCCCAACTCTGCCCCAAACTCAGACCTTTTCACATGTGGTATCCTGCCAATCAGGGTCACTTAGTTATCTGCAAACGTTAGGGAGAAGAAATAATGCGCTGAGGAGTACAAATAACCCATGGAAGTATTTTTAGCTGATGGGTTGAGATTTGGAGGTATTCATCATAGCTTTTCAATCACCAATGATGAAGAGAAAAATTCTTCTCCAGCAGAAAACTATCACTAAAAACTTGATGGTGTGAAAAGTCAAAGTTCAGAAGTGAAGCAAGTATGAAGTAGAGATAGCACCAATCACTGTTCCTCCATCAGTTAGTGACAATAGCACTGAGAAGTGAAATACTCATCACATCCCATTATACAAGTGAACTGTAATTTTACAGACTGGAAAAATAGCATTCTTCAATTATATTTTGTTTTTGAATAGGTAGCAAAATATTGCCATCATGGGTAGACATATACCATACTCTTGGTTCTTATTTTTCGTGTAAAATTTTGATCTCTAGCATCCAGATAAATTAAATCATATGTAAAATACTGTTACATCAAAACCAGCAACACCTAGATTACATCAACACAAGTAAAGAAAGCATCATACTAACAACAATAACAAAACCATTTGTCCAATCTTGCTGGCTACACACATTTCCAGCCACTGTGGATAGTGGTTATTGTTCAGAGACTTCTAGAATAATAATGCATTGTGCATGTAACTCTGTTAGGAGACATAAAATAGGGACGAGATAGATGATCTTTCCAACTTTCACTCACTGGATTCTTCTCAGCACTTGGTTTCCCTAGTCCATCCATTTCATCTGGTCACTTGGGATGTCAGCAAGCAGTGATGATACAAGCACACGGTCAGGTGCAGCTATTTACCAAGCACCGTGCTACACCTATTGCTTGAATAAATCTGAACAGCATCTTAAAGCAAAGGAGACACTGCTGCAGTAACATTGACAGAAGACCTAGCTATTAAGCTGTCTACAGAGTCTAGTATCAGTGAAATGTTTGACAGCCGCAGGGACAAATATGTATTAGCAACATTGCTTAATCCATGTTTCAAGGGCAGAATTGAAACCATGCCTTCACCCTATGCAGGAACAGATTGCTGGAAGGATACTGTCATAAATAACAGTGCTGGAGGCCATACCATTATGCACCTCCTCTTCTCCCTCATCCTTCCACTTAGCTCCCCTAGGCCAAGTATATCTCATAAAGCAGAAGATGCACAAGCTCCTGGAACACCACAGAGTGCAAAAGAAGTAATCACAGCATACCTATAGTTCCTGGGTCTTCCTTTATCAGCTCAGAGTGGGGCAGTACCTCCCAGGAAAAACTCAATTTGTCCGTATCATGGGAAGAATCTGTCCATTATGAAAGGTCTATAGGTGTCATGGGAGACCTTTTCATATGCTGGGAAGTGAGAAGTTGACTTTCGAAAAGATATGCTCTAGTTCAGACAGGAATTAATTCAGCGAAGCCTATGGCCTGTGTTAAACAGGAGGTCAGATTTGATGATTGTAGTGGTCCCTTCTGGCTTTATAATCTATAAAGACTAACTACTTTACAGGGTGGGGGAGGGAAAAGACAAAGAAAGAAACCAATACCGGTTCTTTTAAACCTCCAAATTCCCTACTATCCAATATGTGCTCAGATTTCTTTTTCAGGTATGTGTCTGGCTCTGAGACAGATTGAAAAAGTGGGTTTAATAAACTACAGCACAGAACACCTCTTTCTTTAGGGAGTAATTTGAAAAGCTTAGCAAGTTAAACTTGCAACATGCAGGCGACTCTTTAAATTAGTCTAATGGAGGAGACTGCAGAGCAATCTATCAATCAAAATTCTTACAGAAGGTGAGGAGGCATATTACCAAGTGAAGTGCTTACACTCCTATTCCCTTTTTCCTCACTTCCCATATATTATACAAAAGATTTTCTCTCCTATTTGCTTGAATAATTTGGCAGAAGATAAGAATTGTGCAAATCTCTGTTCTGTGAGAGCTTTTCTTGAAGCTTTGATTCACCTGGGTTCATAAATCTCTGGGTTTTGCTTGGAGGTTTAAGGACATGTGAGCTGCAAAACTGCAAACTGATCTCATGTTAATAGCGTGCAAAATTGCAAAATTACAAAGCCATAAATGGATTTACATTTGCAACTTAGGAACAATGGGCTGACTTTTCCGTTTGTAACAAAAATCTATAGCCAGGCACATTTTACCATGTATCCACAGCACGTGTGCCCACAGATACACATGCAGACAATTTACTTGCTGGAAATTTGTGAGTGAATCCAAAGAGTGAAAGCTTATAGCAAGTAAACAATTTGTAGAGCATTCTTTCTCAAAGTATCCCTTATTATAGGCTTCTGGGTTATTTCACTTTTATTTTTTCCTGTAGTACTGAATCCTAAATCAAATAAAACCCATACCATGTAAAACAAGAAATCAGTCAAACTACTGAGACTGTAAGGCTTGTGTTTGCACTGGAATATTTAAAGAGAAAATACAAATCCCAGATTTAAATGCACACCTTCGAGTAAATTCAGCAGGTATGGTAAAATGGAATAACCTCTATTTTCACTGGACTAATTTCATAATACAGGAAGCTCCTTTCCAGAATAAACCAGGAAAGGACAATTGTACCAATAACAAAGTAGTATATTTACATATTTTTACTGAAAGCAAACTAAGCAAACTGTAATACAAAAATGGTAAATTTCTCTTCATTTGAAAAGGAATATTTTTGTGAGGATAGTTACTGTGGCCAAAAGGTTGTATTTTGCTTTAGTAAAATCACTTTGTTGGGGGACAGAGAGAATAAGGTATTTACTTCCCATTTTCCATTCAAATTTCACCTGTGAAAAAAAAAGGGAGGGATCTATCTCACTTTTGACAAATTTTTGGCATTTGAGAAGTCACCCAACCCAATTTCCATCATTATTCCACCTTGCAGAGATGAAGTTTCTTCAGCTATTATCATTATTGTTACTGGTTTTATCTGCATGATCAAGAGGAAAGCTAGGCTTAAGGTTCATTTTCTTAAGCTTTCTCCTGATGCTGGGTACCTACAAGTGTTATCAATATGCCTCAAAAGTGTAACATTCAGGTGAGATGCAACTCTAAGAAGCAACTAAATGGCAAAGTTAGTGATGCAAAGTTGAGGAAAGATAAATAACTAGAGAAAAACTATTTTCAAAGAGATTCAGAAGCATAAGAATGCCGACAGTTTTGAAAATCCCACCATCAAGGACATCTATTCTCATGAGGAACATGCAAGTTAGGCACATATAGCAAGATACATGATAATGCTACAGATTGTTCAGGTTTCTGAGCCATGTAAAAAGTTCAGCTAAACTGTCCAGGGCTCTCTCACCTCCTAGCATCCCATAAAGAAAGCTCTGACTATACAGATAGGTAGATCCTCCTCTCCTGAGCAGGAATGCCAAAACAGCTAATTTTTTCCCTTTAGATACTGCAGTGTGGAGGTGTGTAGTCTGCTATATTAAATCCATTACTTCCCTGTGTCATACACTTCACAAGGATCACATTACATCTGTCATGTAGGATTGCAAGGGTTTATGCTTCCTGGTGCTATGTGTAGGAGAAAAAGACAGTGTGGGTGGAGATGGGGCTGCCTGACCAGAAAGCAACAAATCCCCTTGACCCAACTCTCTGAAGAGGGGACAAAGAAGAGTAAACACTTCTTGCCTGCGAGTACAGCCCCATTTCCCATCTCCCAGCTGTGTGCATGCTCTCAGCACTTTAATCTCAAAGATACATGCACACAAACTCACAACTACTAGGTCTCCTAGAGCAGGTCAGGGTTACATTTTCTCTGACACTCTCAAGAGAAGTTAATAAAGAAAGAAACTTCTCTGAGACCTGCTGCAGCCACACAGCTTTATGAAATGTACCAGGTAGCTTTATGAATGCCTATCAGGAAAAACTTAAGTACTTCAGGGCAAGGAGTGTGTGTGTCCAAAACACATGTGACTTGGAAACTTTTCTGCCTCCACCTTCTGGCAACAAAGCTGCTGCAGCTCTGGGGAGGTCAGTGAGGTTTTATCAGATAGCCATGGGCTCTGGAAGGTTTCTAAGGGCCAAGGTCTAGAGCCTTGGCTTCACTAGCAACACTGAGAATCCTAATGCAAAGGTAATGATCTTTCCTGTTGTCATTGTATAAACTACATTATTTATTCCCACTTGGAACAGACAAAGTAAACACAGTATTTAAAAAATACTTTGCCTTCCTATATGAGCCCTCTAAGTAGTTCTGGACCTGTGAAGCAATAGAGAGAAATATCTGCCAAAAAGTCCTCCCAAAGCAGGAAGCATTAGGAAAAAGTCTCAGGAAAGCCTAATCCCTCAGTATTTTTAATTCAGAAAAGTTTGGCTGGGTCTCCAAGCCCCTGGATGCTTATGTGGATTGGAATCACTGATCTTTTTAAAAATTCAATTTTCCCTCAGAAGGTTTGAAACTCTCTTCTAGCTGCTCATTTGAGCTTAGGTGAAGTCAAACAAGCTTTATTTCCCCACTGCCACTGAAGGCATGCCTACAGCACAAATAGGATCAGGCTGCCATGGCTGATGGCAGAACTCTTGGCAAGAACTTTGGATCAGGCTGTGGGATCCCACCAGGACTTTCAGGTATGTGCTCAGACCACCAGCCCCTGCTGAAGCCTGTACCAGTGTGCCTTCATACCTCTTACTAAAACTCAGCAAACTCCACAGTTTCCTGTCCAAGCAACTCAGAAAATGTGGATCACCAGCAGTAAGCCTTTTTTTTTTTTTTTATGAGAAGCAAGGGGAACCGGATCTTGGCAATCCATGCTCTATTATCACTTGCCAACTTTGCTTTCCAAGGGTGGCAAAGTTCTGGCAAAAATAAATATATAAATAACTATCTGCAGCAATCAGCACAAGGGAAACAAACAGAGCAGGAAGCTTTGCCCAGCAGCAGGCTGAGAGGGGCTGATAATGAATGACTGATGATGATTATGTGCAATTTTTTACTTCCTGCAAAATGATAGATACTGGCCAAGTCAGCCCCACAGCACCACTGTCATAGAGCCAGGCGTCAAAGCCAGCTCAACAGCAGACCTCTGCTTCCACAATATGTGGAGCATCCAGCTTCAGGAGGTGAGCTGCCCTGGGCACCACAGGGCACCTTGCACACAGCAGCTCCGGGGCCACCACCGTGGGCAGCACAGCCCCTTGGCAGGAGCAGTCAAGGGAAAAGAATGGCAGGGGGTTGCATTCAGAAGGGAAAGGAGAGGAGAAAAAACCCACATTACAAAAGTGCTTATGATTAATGAATTGGAGATGAGAGTGGAGTTTACATATGCTCTTGGAGGGGAGGAAAGGATGTTCGCAAGCCTCTTCCATGACAAATGCATGCAAGAAACGGGGAGGAAAGAGCTATTAATCAGTGGTACAAAGAGATTTCTTTTCCCCCAGGACAAGCCAGTCCAGGTAAACTGCTTGAAACTGCTGCTTCCAGCTTGCCCTTTACAGAGGTCTGCTCAGCAGGCCCCACCACTCTCTGCAATGAGCCAGCGCCCTTTAAATCCAGCACCTCCTTTATCTCCTCACACAAAGTGGAAAAGAGTCCTAAAGACAGCATATGAGTAAAATCCTTCATCTTCATGTTTGAGCCACTCTTGTTATTCGCAGCGCACCTTACAAGCATGGCCACCTGCCAGTCAAACAAATACCACTCTGCCAAGCCCCCTACACAGCCATCTGATCCTTTCCTAACTGTTGTTTAGAGTTGTTTAGGGGTGCCCACGGAGCAATGATTAACAGCCCCAGGCACTGTGCAAGCACTTGGAATATGCATTTCTTTCTAGTAGGGACATTTTTTCTTTCATATTTTTATTGGTTGTGTTTTATTAGTCACATTGCTCTTCAGCCTCCCTGCAGCATTGGCAGCAGCGCCATTAGCTGGAGATGGAGGTGCGTGTCCTCCCTTCATGGCTGAGGTGAGGTACCACAATAAAGGCAATATCAATAAACAGTACATTGCAGGAAATTAATAAGCAGCGTAGAGTTGTCAGCCAATAGTGACTGCAGAATTGGTAACACGTTTAATATCAACTCGTTTCTTGTTTTGGTTGCTAAGAAAGTGTTTAGGAGTCTCGATAGAATGTAGTAAAACTGACTGGAGAAGGCACACAAATATGAAGGGGAGGCCATGAACATTAATTACTTAATAAGAGCTTGTAATTATCTGACAACTGGAGCACCTTGCTTGATCTGACATATGTAGTGGTACTCCCTTGCACCAGCCGCAAGAAACACTGTGGAAATATTGTGTGATAAAATATCCTGGTCTCTTACCCCAGTATCTCAGAGATTCCCACAGCAGGGTAAAGCCTCTCAGCATCCCAGCAGTTAGATAAGCCTTTCCATACCATTTTACAAATGGGCAAGGACACGTAGGGACTCTTGGAAGGTCTTAAACAATACACTGAAGTAAAAAAGAAAAGCAGCATCATTCACCAAGACTCTCATAGAGAAATAAGTTTTTTAATTCTTGGCTTTGTCTGCAGCACGATTTTCCCCTACATAAATTAAGGATGGCACTACATCTCATCACGTGCACAGAGGTCCCCCATGATGACAATTGACACATCATCCACCTAAAAGGCACTTCCATGTCACAGCTATCACAGTTTAATACTAAGCCATGAGCATCACTGCCTACAGGATAGAAGTCTCAGGTGCAAATTCCTCAGCAGTGAGGACACGCTTTCCCTGCACAAAGGTGCAGAACAGAGCACAGGAGGAGGCTGATTCTGCCTGATATTTTTAGGTGCTGCTGCAATCCAGCCAACAAAGAGCCTGAGCACACACAGAGAATTCTCCAGGTACAATGGCTGAGGCACATGGATGGAGAAGACTTTATAAACCGTCTGCAGATTTGTAAGGACAAATACGAGAGTCTCCTATAGCTAACTCCTTTTTCTTTAGTTGTTTTTTTTTTTTCAATTTCCGGAACTTTCTGGAATGCTTTATGGCTTGCTCCTTGTTTAAAGGCATGAAGGAAGAAATTACATGAAGGAAAGAACAGAAGATTAACATATTTCCAAACATGCTATAAAAAAAAAAATTAAATCACCTGATCCTTACTAGAACTTCACTGACTAAATTGTTAAAGGGGAGGGGGGGAACCCTGTACAACACCCCATCCAGATGGTAGTTCCAGTGCTCCGTGGTCAGCCTGTTTATTAATGAACATCTGTTTTCCTTATAAAACGGGATGGACTTTCTACTATAAATTCTTCTTTCATATATTTCTTGGAAAATGACATTAGGAGTTATTCACTGTCACAGAGATAAGCCAAATTTATTTTTAATTTTGGAAACTGCATATTAATTATAACATTTCTGTCACTCACTAGATTATTGATGAATGTATCACTAAAACATACAGCTAGTTGAATATTGAAAAAACAAAAATATTACTTTCCCTTTGAAGATATTTGGCTCCAGTCCCTTTAGTTGTCCTTTCCTTTTAGCTTTCTGCATAACTGGATGAATGCTGCTGGTAAAAATGGTAATGGACATCAGGCTTCAAAATACTATGCACATAGTGTTAGAAGTCCTTAAAACAGTCACTGTATTGCAGCCCATCACTGTTTGGCCATGGACAGTTTTTGAATAGAAAAATGGCTTTATTGTAATTCAAGGTAAGTTTCTCCTTAGCTGTAAACATATCTTATAATTTACTGAATGTTATACATTAAATTACATAAACTATTGAGATTTGGTAACCTAAAAGGCAATTAAAATTTGAAGACAGACTAATTATAACTACAGAACCATATGTAGAGCAACATTTTTATTACAAATGAGAATGTGATGGAAAATTTCAGTCCTGTCTCACCATTTTGAAACACAACATCAAAAGGAGTTGAAAGGGAATGTTTAGATGCAACCACTTAAAAACTAAGGTTTTGATTTAAATCCAAAAATATTTAATTGTCTGTTAATGATATTCACTTTGTAAGGATCTGGAAACTCATCTAGATTTTTTTTTTCTTCAAGATGATGTCTCTTTTAAATGTGTGGTGCTGAACAACAGCAATCTTCTGATGTCTTTCTTTTGTGCTCTGATATTACCTTAGGAAAGAAGTAAGATGGAAGCTGGTGTATCTGCTTATGAAAAAAGTTTCAAAGACAAAGACAAATGATCGTTGGTTGGTTGGTTGGTTGGTTGGTTGGTTGGCTGGTTTTCTTAAACAGGAAAATTTCATGTCTTTGATGTTATAAGGAATACATGTATGTGCATGGTGGGGTGTGTGTACAAGCATGTCTTGGTTTCTATGTTCAGCCTGGTATTCAAAGCAGATCACTTATCTGCAGTTCAATGGCTATTACTATGACACAGATCAAAACACTGTGAATAAATAGCATGTTACTTGTTTCCTGAAAGCCACAATACTGAGGGCACTGGAACTGTGCTGCTTAGAAACCATGGCTCCTTGCTACTTTCAAATTATTTAGCACAGCTACCATCAAACTTGGCTTTTCAGCTCTATGGTGGTGATATGTGTTTCAGCTAAAAAATGTTTTTTAAATGGGCAAAAATACCCCAAGAAATCAAATGCATCAGACAAAACCCAGACAAGACAGGTGATTAACTTGTTACATTGTCTTTGTTTTCCATCCTGCAATCTGCTCTTTCAAAAAAAGTATGGACATTACCACAGGGCACAGAGCAAAGGAGAACAGTACTGACCTCCAGAGAGGAGCTCTTGGGAAGGTGTTTGAATTGAGGAGCTCCCTTTTTTCTGCCTGCTTTCTGTCCCAGGTAATCAGGATTGCCACACCAGGACCCAACCTCATGCAGACAGAGAGGGACTGGCTCAGGTGTGTCTGTAGCTAGAGGGCCCAGGCAGCTCAGATGCTGAGCAAACCCCAGACATCCTACAGCAGCAACCAGGTAGCTTCCAGCTTCCCCCTGTGTTTGTCCATCCCGTCCTGCCCATTCCTCTCTCTTGGGAGGATTACACCATCCAACAGCAAGATGCTCAGCAGTGGGTAAAAGCTCTGCCTCTGGTGCAAAGTTGTTGCTAGAACAGTTTTGGCATTCAATCTGAAGTTTAAATGAGCACCTAGATGCCTAAATGCCCCAATCTACACCCACATGGACCTCAGAGGGCAGAGTTAAGCCTGGGATTTTTTCCTGTCTACAGACAACGAGCGGAAAAGAAGTTTTAAATACCTGGCCTTATATGCTATTGAAACTGCAAGTGTAAAACCACACAGAAATATCTTCCTTGAAGAAAGCTTGCAGCTGAATCAAGGAGCAGAAACTGCTCTCGGGTCTCTTCCAAGTCCATTACAGATGACACAAGTTGTATCATTTTTCTGTGCCTCACTGCCACCTTTGGACTACTCTATCCAGGCAGTAAACAGTTTCCAGAAGGAATCATCTCTGGCTGTGTCTGTGTTGCTCTGAGTTCAGTGGAGCTCAGCTGAAGCAGTATTGTAGCTATCTTTTTCTCTGCTGCAGCAGCAAATCTCTAATTATAAGCTTAATTGAATGGCCTCAAAAACAGGGCAGAGCATCATCTCCTATGCACATACATTTAATAAAAATGGGACTGTGAGACAGAGCTGTTACAGCTTGCATCTTTCAGAGATAAAATTAAACGCAATGGGATATTTCAGTATTTTCAGGGCCAGCTCATGACACCCCTGCACTGCTGTGTGTGGGAGACATGCATTTTAAGCCCCAAGGTTCTTTCAAAAATCCTGGCCTCAGTAGTTAACACTGTTTTATCACCAATCAAGAGATCCTTTCTAACCCTAGGGGAAGTCAGTGTGATCTGCTGGATAACAGAATGGCCTGGAACTGTAGGGATTTGCTTTCTAATGCCAGCTATGCTATTAGTTAACTGAGATGACCTTGAGTACATCATCTCACTCTGCAAAGCTTTAATTCCCCATATGAAAATGGAGACCCTGACAGTTGCTTCATTTTTAAAGAACTTGAAGATCTACTGGTAAAGATGTCTTAGGTAACAGGCTAATATTATCATTAATAACTCACAGTCCTTATGCAATATTCTCTGTGCCAAAGATTGAAGTCATTCAATTTGCAGAACTGCCATTAATTGCTCTCTTGCTTTTAAAAAAGCAGAATAAGGCTTGAAAAACTCTTGCAATAGAGGTAGTGTGGGCAAAATCAAGACCAGATTTCATGTGAGACTGGTGGAAGTTTTTTTGGTGCAACTGATTACAACAGAAAGAAGATAGGTCCACTGACCTGAGGAACTTCCTCCCCATACTCTTTCAGGAGTGTCCTAAATGATCTTTAAAAATGCTCTTTACAGGTTCTCAATCACCAAGTCTCTAATTAAGCTAAAAAATATTTCGACCCTTTGCTCAGTTTCAGTATTTTACTCCAAACAGTGTAATGCATTTTAATTAAATGTAGACTTTAAGGTGTGAAGGTTTTTTCTTTCCTTACTGGCAGCTTCAAGGTACCAGGAAGATGCAAAAGAAAGTAGCCTGTTTGCAGGGGTTTTTAAATAAAAAAGGTTTTAAAAACGGACACTCTCATGTGTGCAAAGCAAATGTTTGGTAGGTAAGTTGCAAGCTCTTCTTTTTATTCCATAATTAGAAGTGAAATGTTCTTTAATGTTCAGTAATAACATTCAAGCTATGCTATTTTGCAACTAATAATCATATACAACAGCATGGGGCATGACAGCTAGCAAAGTTATTCCAGCAAAATGTATTGGCCACATCTATCTGCCTTATTTTCCAGTTCCTTGGCTTTTCAATCCAGCTCTTTTGCTAGAAATTTGAGATGGAGTGGAGAAGGAGTTACCTACCTTTTTAAGGACAGAGTTTTAAAGAAAGGCTGCTGAGCAGCTCAAATCATTCCCATACAGAGCAGTGTATAAAAGATTTCTCTTTCTTGTTTGTTTGTGTCAAACAGAAAAGCTGGAGATGTGACTGCATGATTTCTTTAGTCCTGAAAAACCCTACATTCTTTCCAAACTCACCCAGTGTCAGGCAAACGGGGGAAACTGACACAGAAAAAAGAAAAAAAAAAAAAAACAACAAAGACCACAGGTCATCAAGACCTAGCAATGTGCATGAATTTTGCTTGCAAATGAAGGAACAAATTTATCATTGCAAAGGCAGCATTAGTTACCATAGGCTTGCACCATTTCCAAGATTTCTCCGGGGGTGAGAATACAGCTTTCCAGAGCCAGCTTCTCCATTAGGCATTAACCACAATGCTTCCTTGTTTTCCCAATGAGGAGTTAGATATAGAAGCACAGGGAGGAGAAATAAACACACAGGAAAAACACCAACCCTCTCTAGTTAAATTAAACTAAAACCTAGGTGAAGCCTCAGTGGGAAGCCTGCTGCACAAATTGGATCTCCAAATGCAGAAAAAATTAATTATGTGATGCACAGCAATGAAGTAAGCAACACCTTGAAGTTAACCTGGACAGAGTTATTGATTCAGCAAAAAAATAGGCACTTTGTTTCACCCTCTCTGTTGTTCTAATGTTAGCTTGGACTGTTGCCTGACCATTTCCAGCTAGCATTCAGTTCATTTGCAGCTGTTCTAAATGTGCACTCCTCCCCAACAGGTCTCACAAAAAAAACCTGATCCCATCTGAGCTGATGTGTTGGTTTGGGAAAAAATACCACGTGTGCAAGAAAGAGTTTGTTGTAAACACCACAGAGCAGACCTTGCCACCAGCCTGGAGCTCAGAATTGCTCCAGGATCTTAAAACCCCTAGGAAAGCAGATAGAACTGCTCAAGCAGTTTTGCCTACTACCGCTCCAACAACACCAGTAAATCACTAGAAAATTATAAGCCCTCTCCTACATTGAGAAGTCACATTTTGCCCTGTCCTACACAGATTTCTGCCGCTTTTACATGCTGTGTAAATGGGAATCTTGTTTAAGAGAGATTATTTGGGCTGCATGTGTGTGATCCAGGGAGCACACAGCCGACCCAACACACTTTATGCGTCTTTTGTTAGTCTGTTCTGCATTCTGAGAGCCCTCCTGACCAGCAGTGCCTGTCTCACTGCCCAGAAACCCTTGGGGACCACAGCTTTGCTGACCAAAGCACTGTGTTCCCAATCCCCCGTGCTGATCACAGCCAGCATTAACTCCTGGGCCAGCTCCACACCGAGGTGCTGCCGTGGCTCGCTATGACCCTGTCCCTGTGGCCATTCTGCCTCCCTGCTCAGCCACACTCGTGCCCCCTGCCTGCCTTTCAGTGCCACCTCCCACCTAGCAGCACTGGTCTGAGTACTGGCTTTGAATCCCTAAATAATTTGGATCCATCTCCTCCTAGAGATCCATCCATTGGATTGTCCTGACTGACAGAGCCCCGAATTGCCTGAGAGTTAAGCTCGGTTATAAGACAGTTCATGTGAGGGGTTCTTGGTTCCAGGCTTTTTATTTCCCTCCTTGGTTTAGCAGAGCCAAGATTTATTGACCTTCAAGCCATGCCACAAAACCTTGCTGTTTTTCTTGGCTTTTCTCAAGGAGGCTATGGAGGCAGACCAAGGCACTCTGGAATTTTGTGTTGGAGTGCTTTTTCAGACACTGGGCTATTAAAGTCTCTGTACTTTATAATGATGTGCTGTTGTGTCTGAAGTTTCAGATCCACCCCCACCACTTCTATTGCTAGAGTTTTTATACAAACCAAAAATAATCAATCAATATATTGTTCTTTATGGACAATGGTAAAATTCCATTATTTGTTGGTGGCTCATCTTTTTTCCTTCAGCTTCCACTGTTTTGCAGGAACATGAAAGAAATTAGGACGCATTTAAAAGAAAAAAATTACCATTTGCTTCTTACTTGGCAGACTAGTCAGGACCAAAACATTGCACATAGGAGGTTCTAATCAAGTTTCTCTTTTCCTGTCCTCTACTTTGCAACAATGAAGACAAAGTAAAATTTTCCACTGTCGTAATTAGGAAGAAAACAACTTTGCTGCAGAATGAAAATAAGGCCCTCCCCACCAGGCCTGCAGAGTCCTTTCAGCTGACTCACAAACAGGCCTGAAAGAGCATGATCTCACTTTGTATAAAATCCTAACGGCTGACATCTTGTGGATTGAAGTGTGTCAACACTAAAGCATTATTCTTTGCCATAGGAAAAACATTACAGTTATGAGGCTGGAATGAGGATACAGGAGTCTAAGTATGGTGATGCATTTTTTTCACTTTAAGAAGAAGTCAAAATGTAGATTGATTCCCTGAAAACTTTTCCTGGGAGTAAAGTCTGTTAGGCTGTGAAATTTTTTAGAATTGAGAGAGTCCATAGTAGAAGGTGGGGGGAAGTAATAAAAAAATCTATGAAGCCTATTGAAGACTTCTGTTGTATTCATTAATTCTAGGCAAAACCTCAAATGAACTAGATTCACAAAATTATTTAGATTTGGCACGTAAATTTCGTCTTGGCTATTTTTGCCATTAACCTTGGCACCTAATGGAAATACCAGCTATGGCAGGTGGAATTCAAAGAAAATGGCATGGCCCCCCAAAAAAGCCTAAGACAGCTCAGGCGAATTGTGCTTACAAACAAAAGAACTGGCATAAGATCTGCTCCTCAGACAAACTTAGAGACTTGTCTGTATAACTGGAGCTTAGCATTTCTCTGTCCTGGAGTTTCAGAGCCATGAAGCATTCCCTGGATTTCAAAGAAGCAAGTAAGAAACCAAGCCTCAAGTAACTTCTTCACCAGAGTTTGAGTCTCCCACACTCTAGTTTGCCACTCTAAATAGCTTATATTAATTAAGCTAAAATAATAATAAGCTTCACATTATAATTTCTGAGCAGAATAATCTAGTAAAAGAATCCCTAGCATATTAAATCCTATTTACAGAATACAGCATGTGAGTCCTAGTAGGTCTTAGGCTAAGGCCAAGCTCAAAGTGCTTTCACATTATCAAAAGAGCTGATTTTGGATACAATACAAAAATAGCCAAGAATCAATACAATTAATGAGGATCTCTGTAGCATCAAAGAAGAGTTTTGAGGTTTAACAATTCATATATAGGTATCTACAAGGACAGTTAGTCACACAGATTCTTCCCTGCCCCAAGTTATGATGGTAGAAAAATGAAAGTATAAAACCCTGAAACAGAATTACTTTCTGGCTTGTACTTTCAACTTCCAACATTTGACCTTGGATTATCACTACTAGGAAATTTTCCTTTTCTAAAAAGCTCTCTACACCCACGAGTCACCCATGACTCTGTCGTTCTGAACACCAGACTATATGACTATGTCAAATATCATGACCCCTGAGCATGGTTTGAACTTCAATTTCTCCAGTGCAGCACTTTCATTTCCAAAGGGGAAGGAAACAACCATTTTTAATAAATAGAAAAGAAACCAGTTTTCCTATCGCTTAGTCACTGACCAACACAGGAAACAATGGATTCTCAGAATTTTGAGACCTGAAGTAGCAGAACACCACAGGGCATTAGATATGAAGTGGGCTAAGAGAGCAAGAAGCACATGACCAATGAAAACCTTGACAGTCTAAATATATGATACTGCATCATTATGATTTCAGGTAGCCAGTTCAGTTAAATACAGTAAAGTGCTTAAGTGACAAAAAAGCAGAAAACTTAGTCAAAGTTGTCATTGACTTTGATGTCTATTTTTAACACACTCAGTCCCCTGGTGCCTCTAAGTTGTTGCAGGTTAATTAATGACTGCATAAATGTAAAGAGCTTTTCATTCCTTTTCACTTAGGGAACACAGACTATGTTTCAGGGAAAACAGAAATCTCACCAACCTCAGTTATCCAAAATGATTCAAGGCAAAATATAGACACAAAGTCCATCAGTAATACAGTCGGGCAAGGACATTGAGTGTGACTTTGTTCAGAAAAAGGGGCGTACCATTCCCAGTGAATAAAGTTAATCAATTCTCTAGGCCTCTTTTTTTTTTTCTCCATGAGTTACCTGTTAAGTCCCAGTTACTTCAAGTTTGCTTAATGTAGCCCTTGGATTCTTCATAAACATATGGCACAAATATTAATGAGTCACTGTTGCCCCAGTGTAATTGGTCACCTAACCAAATGGCTCTGTTTGCATTCCTTGATTGGATTACCTCATTTTCTTTACAGAAGTGTCTAAAAATTGATTGTAGCTTGGTTTTTTCAGGAGGTTTTTCATTACCAACCCCATCTTCACCCAAACTACCTATCCTAACTTGCCATCCTTAAAATTATTTCTTAACCCTTATGTTCCTATGCAACAAGACCATTCTTTTTCTCCTGTTTTAATTATCTACCTATGATAATGAGCATCACTGTGGTAGCTTTAGCTAAAATTACTCCCATGGATGCTATTTGCACACTTGTGATTAACACTTTTTCACTTTTTCCTTCCTTGACTTCAGTTGCTCAGCTAAACATTCACAAATAAGGGCCCACAAGAGGGTGTGTATTCCTGGAAAACAACTGTACGTATTTTATATGTATTTTCTTTTTTTTTTTTTTTTTTTTTTTTTTTTGTATATTCATCTTGCTGGAGGCAAAAGAAACCTCTAACATCTATAAAGATCTGAACCACACATGACAACAACCATTCCTCCTAGAGTTAAATGCTAATACTTTTAGATAAACAGAACTTATTTATAATAACACCATCTGCGGGACCCTGATAATGTTGGGGGAGGAGATTAATTTATCTTGCATTTTTAGTAGAGATGGCCCCTGGCATAAAAATCCAGATCTAGCTTTTAGGCACCCAGTTATCAGGGAATTTCACATTCAGGGTACTGCATCCCTCACCAGAATGTCCCCATAGTACCACTGGACAAGTGCTAGGAGGTGACATCATTGTAGCCCAGATCAGTTCATCCTTCTCCCCAAAGCATGCAGCCTGTCCAGATAGAGCACAATGCAGAACTCCCCCAGCAATGAAAAGACTAAGAGTTAGTATTGAAACTTACTTCTAGGTTTTTAATTAGTATATTATATGACATAGGGGTCCCACAATTTTTTGCAAACTTTTGAGATTGCTATTGTACTTAATTGTCTCTGGAAACCAGTATATGGAGCTTTGCTTCTGGACAGAGGTTTTCAGACCCAGCAAATCTTGACTAAAAGACTTCATGATAATATTCTACTCCAAACCTGCTGCCATCCCTTTGATTCCTCATTTCATTCAGGGTCACTTGTGCAGCACAAATGAAGGAAGTGCACCTAGGGCAGGAAACCACATCAGCCACTGTACTGTGTCAACCCTTGCTCAGTATTTCACTTGGCAAGTTGCTAACTTTTTTTTATCCAAAGTACTGGCTCTTATAAACTCAATAGCTACCAGAGCCATAGCTACTGAAACAGAAGTGAATGGTATGGGTGACTAGTAAAGGGAGTCCTCTCTCTTCCAACAAGGCAAGGTGACCTGGGAATTAAGTGTCCCATTCAACACTGTGCAGACACTGGCTCTGTGACACCCCACAGTCTTCACAGCCACAGTCTATGGGGAAAGGAAAAGGATGCTGTGACTTTAGATCCTACATCCTGCTTTCTTTGGAGTACATACTCCTTTACCCACCTGAATAGTGACAGTAGATGGAGTATTTAATTAAAGAAATCTGAAATGCTACAAAAAATACACAAAGCAGATAAAATCAGCATTAAATTCTATCTACAAAAAATTTTAACTCAAAATTGCAGAATATTCTGAATTGGAAGGGACCCACAAAGATCATCAAGTCTCTTAGAACACTTAGTTCGGCTCAGGACCATCCCCAAGAATCATACCATGTTCCTGAGAGGATTGTCCAAGTCCTTCTTGAGCTCTGTCAGGCTTGGTGCTGTTACCAGTTGTCCGAGGAGCCTGCTCCAGTGCCCAACCACCCTCTGGGGGAAGAATCTTTTTCTACTATCCAGCCTAACCCTCCCCTGACACAACTTCAGGCATTCCCTTGGCTCCTGTTACAGTCACAAGAGAGAAGAGAACACTACCTGCCCTTCCACTCCCCCTGATGAGGAAGGTTTTTTGTATCTGCCAGATTATTCTTCCCCATAACTTTACCGAGAGGAGAGGAGAGGAGAGGAGAGGAGAGGAGAGGAGAGGAGAGGATAAAACCAGATGATACTCAAAAATCAAAATTAGTCTCATTAAAATAAGTCGAAACAAAAGTCAGTTATCATATACCAGCATTTCCTGCCTATGACCTTTTAACTTACTGACTGCACCCCACCCACAGCCCTTTTGATTAGAGAACTTGGATTCAGTCTGTAAAGGCAAGGAAAAAAAGGCACATTTCAGTAATGAGTGGCTGTATATGCACAAAGGCATCATATGAACAAAGAGGTATCGACAACCAAGATCCTTGAATTCTGCTAACATTTGAGTATTTAAATAAAGTTAAAACCCAATATTCTTTTTATGTTTTCTTACTTAGTGCCTAGGGTTTGCAAGTGTGGGGAAAAAAATGGATCTATAAATAAACTGCCTAAAATTCTTTACATTCATCCCTGAGCTGGACAAGAGGGGTGCAGAGGAAAAATGGCTGCTGTTTGTGCCAGACAGGATGCTGTACACTTGTATACACAATGGAAACATAGCCAAGCTAATTTATGTACTGGGAGCAGCATAAGAGCATGAGTGCCACCAGCACCATCAAGGTGAATTTTCTCCCAGGTGTCTGCACCTCCCTCAAGTACCTCCCCACAGCCCTCCAGAGGGATGCACTGCACAGACACACGCACACACCTTCTGCGACACGCTGCAAGGTGTCTGAGAAGCAGAGTTGGTAACTAGATGCAATGCTGCAAGAGGAGAGATTGAAAGGCAGTCGAGAAAGGCTCTGATGTTTTGAGGCAAGATCACGTACGTGTGAGCACTATGTGTGAACCTGATACATGCCAGGCAGCATCATGTAAGTAGCAGACGGTAAGTGTGCCTAAGGATTTTTCAGTAAATAGCCAAATATATCCACGTCTCCTGGTCACCCCATGCCAGGCTCCCACTCCAGATCTCAGGAGCAACAGCAGTTCAGGAGGGCAGGACCTCCAATGCTGCTGCACAGCAAAAAGGAATGGATCTGAGAGAGCAGCAACAACCACGAGGGAAATGAGCATTGGAAGTGAGAGAAGGCACTTGTGTTTGTGCCTGGTTTCCTAAGAGCTGTGTGTGTTTATGGCTTTATGTCCCTTGAAAGCATGCAGTGGGAAGGAGTGGCAGCAGTTGGCTGATTCCTACAGGAGAGGGGGTGCTGCTCACTGGAGCTGTGCACTCCCTTAGCCCAGGCAGAAATCCATGGGAGGCTACAGGGAAGTGAGAAATCACTCTGACAACAGATTTCACCTGGCAGTCCGACATTGTTTATCAGCATAATAAAAAGTGCCAATACTTACCACCTGTCTAAAATACGCAGTAATAATAAACAGAGTTACAGGGCATATTATGGTCAATGATGAGATATTAATTTATGGCCCTGGAAGGAGAGAAGGAAGGCAGAGGCTACGATGCCTTATGGGGGCAAAGCATGCTGGGGATGAGGCCAAGGCCTTTTCTTCTCTCATGAGAATGAATGGAAGATCGCATTAAGATTTTTTTTTCTGAGATCTTTTTTCTAGTCTTAAAATAATATCCCTGCCAATATGATCAAGTTACAGAAAGAAATGGCCAGGATATTACCTTTCCATTCCTCTGTCAGCTGGTAATATCTGCACTAGAGCATATGTTGATTTTGTACAGAATTAAGGACAAATTAATCCAGGCACGTGTATAGGGGAGGTCAGGGCTCCCTGTGGCCAGGACAGTGGGAGATTCTCATGGGGGTCTTTAAGGGTGGGTTCTGGTAGCCAGGACCCATTCTACCCCCCCATATAGGAACTGGGAAGCCAGTGACACCAAGGCAGTCCCATTCCTGGGCACCAGGATACTGGGAAAATGCAGGTCTAGACCAGGCTAAAGGTCCATGGCCAGGCTGTGGGGACCTGAAGACTGGCCCTGGTGCAGCACCACTGGGACAGGGGATGACAGCTCTGAGGGTTGGGATGGGGTCCTGGGCCATGGCAGGTGAGGGGCTGTGGATGTCCTTGGGACCCTGGCAACCAAAACATGCAGTGCTCTCTCACCAGCCTCTGCCCCATTGGCATAGCTTTTTTCTGCTACCTGCTATTCCAGCCCTGAACTAGAGCTTTTTTGGGGTGTTTTTCCTTCTCACTTTGGGCTGTTTCCCCCATGGAAAGTGAGAAGCCATCCATGAGCTGCCATTGCCACCAGCACCACACCCCCAGCAAAGGAAGGTCGGTCTCAGGATGCACAGGGCTCTCCCAGTGCTGCCTAAAAACTGAGCAAATCCTCACTACTTCTGGTGCAAATTTGGATGTGTGGACTCTCTGCCAAGCAAAAATATATAAATTCTCTGTGCAAGGAAGCATTTTTACCTAAAACGTCAAGAGTCACCTTCAAGCCGTGAATAAGAGCTTTGTGAGTATCCCAGCATGACAGAAATTGCAGGTGGCTGCTATAAGCGATGTATTTAAAGAGATTTATTCTATTTCTTAATTTGGAAAAGCAACAACTATCTTCCAGGGCAGGGTTTCACTTTTTTATGCCTGGAGTTTATACAGAAACTTGCTGTGGTCAATCAGGCCACCCATGTAGGACATAACCTCACAAACATCACTGATTATCTGCCTAATACAAAGAACTTACATTCTGTTTTGCCTTTAGGTTAACATCACCTGTAAAAACATTATCATTTCTGGAAAAGACCAGACTATGTATAGAATGGTAAGAGCTGACACTAGCTCAGTCAACAGCTGCATGTTTTTCTATGTTTTGGTAGTGGTTAAGAGCATAGATAGCTGGGAAATTTTGGGGGAAAAAAAGGCTATTTTTTGCCACGAAATTTCAATTAGCTCAAGTTTAATTTAAGGTCATGGCTATCAAAGGGGTTCATTATTTTCCAGAAAATTTTATTACTCAAACTCATCATAGGAAGTAACTGTAAGTTTAAATCAAAAGAGGACAACGTCTTACTACCATATCAGCAGCTTCCTACAGGTAGCTCTCAACCCATAACTTCAGACCTGCAGTGAAATGGGGAAGCAGCCTGATATATAAAAACGTGGTTACAGACAGCAGCAACTGAGTGCTCCCTGTTTATTGTGTGGGACCATCTAGGATCAGACCAGGGTTTCATTTCACTGGGGTTTCCCTTGGTTGTCCTGCAGCACAGCTGGAAGAGGAAGGTAGATGAAGGAGCACACCTTCCTCTGACTTGTGCCCCCCTGTTGGAAAATGCTCATGTACAGGAAGGAAAAAGAAAAAGCACACATCCTTAGGCCATGTGCAGGGTGAGCAGAGAGGACAGTTATAGCATTTAAAGAAGCGTGGGGTGCCTCAAAGCCTGGTTCAAGCTCTTTGCCACATGCTCCCAGGGTTAAGCAGGTTATTGGTCAGGTTTCTAGCCATGTTTTGACTAACTCCAACTCATTCATGCTTAGATTTCAGTAGAAAAAACAACTCCTAGAAGTCATGTTAGTTACAACTTATACTCAAATACCTGTGGCCTGATAAAAATCCTCCTGCAGTGAACAATAATTAGGACATTATAATACAATTGCAAGTCCCAGAAGAGACAAACATTGGGATTGTGCTATTTAAATGTAAATACAAATTTTGTTAATGCTTTTGCAGGAAGATTGGGAGCTTCATTCAGTTTTTGGGTCAGAAGTTACTACAGAGAACACTAGAGAGCAAAGATGCATGAAAACAATTTTCCTGTCTGATTATTTGGGGCAGGGATTAGACCCATTCATTGCTTCCCTATACATTTGTTCCATCTTTCTGTAGCATAATATGTGGTGTCACTCCTGGAAATGAAATAAAGTCTCACATATTTGAGAGCAAATGAGTTCTGGAAATCCCACTCGTAAATTTTTTTGGCATGCCATGTGAAGTCAAATGCAAGATTTCCACATCTCTCCCCCCTGCCCTTTAGTTCTCTCACAATTATTTAGAACCAGCCTCGCAGCCTAGCAAACATCTTTGCGCTCTCTCTCTCACACACACACCCCCATGCCATGCTGCCACACTGGTGTGTGCATACATCTCTCCAGCTGTGTCCTGGAGGTTCTGGGAGCCTGAAGGGAATGCTCATGAAACATGACTTTCACAGATTCTCCGTCCATCTGGAACACCGGGGCAGCATATGGCGGGCAGCACAGTAACTGTTTGTGGACATGTCAGACTTTTTGCCTTGTGTATTACCTGATTAAGGTAGGACAAGACGCGCTGATATAAACCTCGTTCTCCCACATTAACCCTTTCCAGTTTTATTTTTCAATTTAAAAGGGAAATATTTTTTTAGCCCTGCAGGGGTAGTATCCCCTGAAAGCTACAAGAATGTCCACATAAACACATTGCTGATACAATTATACCAGCTTTGCATAGACAGAGATAAAAAAAGAAAGGTGTGCAAGGGAAGAATGTTTTTTAATATAAATTGTAGGATTCTCCCTGAGGCTGGAGAAAAAAGTACAGTTAAAAAAAAAAAAAATATTAGGAAATAATAACTAAAGCTGCATGCTTTATTACTTCAGGTAAAAATATCTTATGAATAATATAATCATTGTCGCTGGTTATTGGGTATGAAAAAGATAAGTGTAATCAGTGTACTGTGATACAGGAACATTAACACTTTCACATTGACTGGATACAGACTTAGAAATGAGTTAAGAATCACTGGGTCATCTAAGTGGAGGATTATTCTACGCACAGGCCCCTAGGTCAATTTAAATTATTTAATTCATCTTGGTGACTGCAGGGGCCTAACCATCCCTGTGCCTGCATTTTTATCTTGCAGTCCTCTTAGCATAAGTTTAATTCTGGGGGACCAGAAAGGCTACACTAACAAGACAGTGCACCAATATGCAGACACTGACTCTTGTAGGGTTAATGATAGAACCACAAAGAGAAATGACTCAAATTATACCAAGGACATTTTATTACCTAGCAGCCTTAATCAGTATATATATATTTTTTACACATTATTATACCAAGGGTCCTTTCAGTGCTCATTGGCTTGTTACAAGCATTAAAAGAGGGGACGATGCTTTGCAATTAAATCCATATCTTACTCTGTGCCTCGCTATTTTCTTTGAGAAGAGCTGGGAGGAAACAGACAGATGCAGCTAAAAGCTGTCCAAATAATACTGGAAAAGAAGGTGAATAAGTCCACTGACATGCCACACTTTCACTCATTTCTTTCACAGGGAATTAAGATCAGCAGTCATTCACCCTCAGACCATATTTAGTGCCAGGGCAGGCAGAGTTTTTGTAACCCAGCCCAGCCCCACCACTCGTGTGCACCAGGCTCCTTTCACCAGGCTGGGTCAGCATGTGTAATACTCACACTGGTGTGTTTTGGAGCTTGAAAATTTAGCACTTTGGCTCTTATTCATTGGGTGAAGGTTATTTTAAAATAACTAGTAGTTAGTGGAATTTCTCTAGAAGTTTCAGCTCTGGTGGCTTTGCAGCAAAGAGAAAGAAAGAGTACAGCAGGGCCACAGGAAAGATACCAAAGCACTGGTGATACAAATTGGGGAAGAGCTAGTGGCTACAGTCTGTATTGAATTATTGACAAGTATAGTCATACTTCGATTTGAAATTTTCTGCTACACAATCAACTGTAAGATCATCTTGATTCCAGAGAAAAAAAGATGAAAAGCCTGCTCTCAAGTCAGATGCAACTCTGTTGAAGAAAACAAATCAATGAACCTATGGACTGGTACAATATGCATCCAGGCTGTGAAATTTCCAAAGGCCTTGTGCTTATTTTCTGGGAAGCTAGGAAATTCCTGTTAGCCATTTAGTTATACTTTATAATGGATCAATAGGTTTAAGGTTTACATTGGTTTAATTTGTGATGTGAAAGCTGATATTTTCATGGATATTAAGGTATTTACCTTTGTCTGGTGCTCTTTGAGCAAGCAGATGGTAGGAAGCTGCCAGGTCTCGCTTTGAAAAGCATCAGCTGAAGAAATCAGTTTAGTGACCAAAACCCAACTTTCAAAAAAGGAGAAATTACCTGGGCTGAATATCTTCCTAGTATGCTATTTAAGGATGAAAAAGTAATGGAGAATTGAGATACCTGACCTCCTTATGTGAAGCCTTATACTCCAAGTTTGCAGCTAAGCAAGCACCATCCAGGGCAGTGTCACACATGCTGCTGAATGCTGCCTGTCAGGTAGGATTCAAGCCTTGATACACATTGCTTTGCAGCTCCTAAAAGGAAACTAAGCCCAGGAAAGGAAACTGTGTGAAGAAACTTGGCTCTCTTAATATTGCACTTTTCCTTTATCCAACTCGTGTTATTCAGTTCACTTTAAATTCTAAGCATAATAACATCCCAAACCAATGGATAATTTACCAGAAACAATCAACTTTTTTCTTTTTGTTGCCTGCAGATCTGTACTAGCTCAAGATTGTGTATTGAGTGACTCAGACTTTGCTAGAAGCAAATTCAAAGAAGGAACTTTGGTTTGACTTAATGCCAAAACCTGATTCATAGAAAGAGTTAAATCTGGTAGTTTGTTTGGTTTGGGGATTTTTTCCCAAAAATTAGAACAGAAGTCTCAGGCACTTCTGCAGTGTCAAAAAAATTCAGATGTGAATAAAGCTTCTGCAATTTTAAATCACAGTAATATTTCAGAATTGGTTAGAAATATCCGATTAAAAAAAAAAAAAGGCAACAAAACCACTTAGTTCTGGAGTAAGAAAATAAAGGGTTTTTTTGTTTTGCTGGGGTTTTGGTTTTTTTCAAATAACTAACTGCTGAGAAATCAGCCTTGACACTTCCCAGAGCTAGTGTTCCTCCCTCTCACAGATTAGCCTGGGTTAGTCCGGGTGCTTTCACACAGCTTGTTCTTTTTAGCAATCCAACATTTTCCACCAATGTCAGAAAAAGGACCATTCTAGTCTCCCTGTAAAAACCTGTTCATATGCAGATTTATGCAGTCTACAGGTAATGTCTCAGGGGAAACTCAAAGTAGAAATTGTTGACTCAATATATGCACTATTCAATGTGCACCTGAAATGATGGTTGATCAGTGTTATTCAATGCAACTTGATAAGAGCTATGTTTTTAGTACTTATTCTTTCTTTTTAGTTGGAGATTCACAACAGTAATGATATTTTAAAACAAAAACAGTTTCATTTCAAAAAATTACTTTTCCAGAATTTATTCAAATTTACAGGCTATAAAAGGGTCCTACAAGATACTACACTTTAGTCAATCTGCTAGAAGAAAACAAACATTTCCTGAAATTAAATCAGAGCTCCTAGACACCATGAAAAACAAAGAAACAAACCCAGAGGAATCTGAATATGACAGTAGTTTAAGTGGAAAATTGTGGAAGTCCTGAAACAAAGTGCTGTAGGCCAGTTGCAGAGCATGTTAGCTGGAAAACTTTAGAGCACCTATTGGAAAGTATTTTGAAAGCATCCATGGGTCAAATATTCATCTACTGCCTATCCAAGATGCTCAAGAGAATAAATTTTTTTATTTGTTAGCTTCTTTGAATTGGCCAATGGGCCTAGATGCCCACAAGTGTAAAACTGCCTCTTCCAAAACATTACAGAGGAAGTTATTACCCAAGTGCAGCAAAGTTCCTTGTTGCAATCGGTATTTTCCTTTTATTGAAAAAATTCCTTGTTTTCCATTGCTGAATAAGTTACTTCTCCAACTTTAGTCCTCTTATCCCTCAAATTAATGGAGGAAAGTGAAGTTTATTAATACTCTGGAGCTTGTAACATTAGAGACACTTGCCTGTGCTTGCAGCTCCCCAAATGCACAGCCTCATTTGCTGCCCAATCAAACTCAGTAGTTGTAGCAGTTACCTATGCAGGTCTTACTCTAGAGTTTAAAATTCCCCAACTACAATATATATAGTTAGTCTTAATAAATAAATGACTTGGAGTATGCATTATATATCATTCAAATCCATGAGGACACAAATTATGTATAATACATTGGCTGTGTAATTTATTTATTAAGCAAAACGTGAATTTTCCATGGCTGTGTTTTGAGGCACAGTTTGTCACATACAGCTAAATGATGTATTCTTATTAGTCCCACTCAATTACCAAGTCATCCCTCTGTGCACTGTATATTTGTTAATGATAGTGCCACAACGCTGCATCTACAATACCTGTGATTTTAGTGATTCATAACCACTCACTAAAACTGTGAAAATGATAAATTGACTGCTGTTGATTAAATGCCGCCAACAGTGTGTTTCGTATGTGTTTGTTGCAGTTAGGAGTTAAAGAAACAGCATTGCTCCAATCATTTAAATATCTAATTAAGCAAAACCCTGTCTAGATAGAAAGAGTTTGTTGGAATGAAATATCATTAAAAGAAAAAAGAAAAAATAGTATAGCAGTGATTTTTTTCATGTATGTACATAAAGACTTTTCATCTCAATCCCACTGGTCATAAATATGCCATGAACAAAACAATACCAAAAGATAAAAATTTAAAAGGCTGAAGAACTTGGAGTGGAGTCCTCTAGACTCACTGCACAGCTGCAGATGGCTGATTTGATGGCTTTAGCTGATCCCTGAGATTAGCTTGAAACAATAGTGGACTCCAGTAACATTAAGGCAGCCCTTAATGACAGCCCTTAAGACTTAAGGGGCAAACAGAGAGTGGAGAGGAGAGGATGGGGAGAAGCTGTATTCCAGTAAAGCAAATAGCACCTCTCAGCCTCCCACTGTAGGGAAGAATGTTTGCACATTTGTAGCAATGGAATGGCAGAAGGAGGGGAAAATATCTCTATCAAACTTAGGTTAATTATTTTTATTGCTTTGCTTAGTGCTTTTTTTCTGCCTTTAGATTAATCCTATATAGAGTCCTCAAGCTGGAAGAAGAGTGGAACAAGACCAAGAAAAGTGGATGTTTCTGTGCCAACAATTTGACTTCTAGCTGAGGATGCTGGAGTAGACAGGGTAATAAAAGTAAAGACTTGCCAACTTATGTCATCTTATTAAGATGAATTGGAAGAGGCTTTCCTCCCCTCCCTCATTTTGAATTTGGAGGTAACTAGACAGAGACCACAGTAGGTCAGAAATTTCTCTTTTTTCCTAGCCACTCTCCACACAAGCAATGCTTCCACATTTCTGTACCTAAATAGTGACTTTCAGTTCAAATCACTTTGCACATTCTGTGGTCAGAAAACTACCTGGTTAAAAGGAAATCAGGGGTGGGGATAATATCTGGTGCAAAGCCTTTATCTTATATGATCCATTGTACATTTTCTCTTAAGCAGAAGAACCATGCCATGTCCAAAAATGCTTCACATTTGAAATCTGCAAAGAACACATATGTGAATTTTATTACAATTCAGGATGAAGGTCTAAGCTGATTCTGTCTAAACTTTAACTTGTGTCCTCAAGGATAGTAAATATTTTAGACATGATGCTTATGCCACAAAATCATGACCTGTAGCAGTGTTTTACTGTTATGGCAAGTTGTTCGTTTTTTTCTTTTTTCATTTTTTGTTCATTAGGTATTCTCTTTCTACAGAAAATGTGCCCATCCACATGATTTCATGCTCCTATACCACTGGACTCCCAGTCAGAGTTGTGTCGAAGTCAGTACATTAGGAGCAAAGCAAAGATATTTGTCTTTCCTAGCAAATGGTTGTCACAAGGTGAACAAATATCGTGATAAAGAAAGCAGCTCCAGGCAATGCAGCCCTGACAGGGAGAAAATAGTTATTGAGGTGGTTAACACTATGGTTAAAGTGACATGCCTAAATTAACTAAGAAAATAGGAGTAAAAATTGTAATGTGCATTGAGTACCTCTGAAATTCAGACTAACACCCTATATTCAGAGCAACAAACCATCCAATCTTCTTGTTAGTCAAAGGGACTGTTAAAAATACTTTGTCCTTAAAACATTTTTTTTTATCCGTAGATTCGAAAGTGTATATTCCTCTTTACCCTGTACACTTATATGCCACAAAGACTAGAATATTAAATATTGTTCTCTTACAGAAATCTCAAGCTTTTCCCTCCAGTCCACTAAACAGTGATATTGGATAAATCACTTACCTGAACTGTAGAAGTCAGAAATGAGACTTATCTATGCAGGCTTCACTCTTACACCTCCACGGGTAGCAGTGGTTTTATCCCAACATAGCAGAGTAGAATTTGTTCCTCCATGCTAAGTTTCACATTGCAGCAAAGCAGTTAAACAGTATAAACTAGATGCAAAGTGCAGCAAAGCAGCAAGGCCCTCATTCCTTAGGATCCATTAAACTCACTTTCCTAAAACAAGCAGTCCTATAGCTGACTGTGGTTTAGAAGGACCAAAGGACCAGTCTGATTTTTAAGTTTAATGTTTGACTACATGCAGCAATGCAGGCAGAGAAGCACTGACCTTAGCACAGATTAATTCTCTCTCTCAAGGAAAAAGAAGCCTCTGACAGAAGCCCTTGGGTTTTTTAACAAGAGACTCTGTTTGTGAGTAAACATAAAAAATTAAAAATAAAACAAAAACCTAGAATAAAAAATAGCTAAAAGACTTGAATATTGTTGAAGAAAATAGGGAAAACCCATTTTAGTCCATGCTAAGTGTGGTCAGAGGCTTTTCTCAGCCCAACATTTCCACTACAAGCTGCACCTGAAGATCTGATCAGTTTGCAAAATCTTTATGAATAATTTCTTGGGCAGCACTGAATTCCTCCAATACTCCAGAGGATAAGCCATCCCCAAGGACAGGTATGCGAAGCACCAATGAGAGCTGGCTACTCACTACTCCAAGGCTTTCAGAAGCCCTTGGAAAAGGCCACATCATATAAAAAAAACAACCAACAAACCAAGAACTCGAGGACATAACTCACAACTGCCAAAGAACCCCACTGCTGACTTATTCAGTAACCTGCCACAAGCAGTGAGGAGCTTGATAGAAAGCACAGAAGTAGAGGGAAAAAAAAAGAAAGAAAGAGGCAAATAAGCATCCAACAAAACCTCAGACATTTCTGGGCTAGGACAAGCTAGGGAGAATGTGCATGTGGGGATGGGTGGGTGACAGTTCATGTGAACTGCCATGTACATGCACATCAGCCAATTCCCCATGGAGAAAGCAGGGAGAAGAGAAAGCTCTAGGTGCTGGAAAACCTCCTGCTAGGAATAATTTGTTCTTCCAAGAGGTTTTGCACAAGGAAGTATCAAAAGCACATCCCCCAGCTTTACTACAAGCAGATATAGGAAGAAAAGGCAAAATTTTTGCCCAGGCCAGAGACTGGAGAGATTGGGAATTAATGTCTTTTCACTGGTTTTTTTTTTCCCCATTTTTACCCTAACCAGACCCTAAATGCAAACCCCGAGTCTTGCCACAATAAAAATAATAAATCTATTATGCACCAATGGAAAGGAGAGCTGGAAGTATTGTTGTATGTCTAAACTGGCAAGAAAGCAGTGCATAATATAAGTCTCCTGATTTTTCATGACAGATTCACCATCCCAGCAATTAAATACTTTAAAAAGGCCAAATCTCATGTTATTTTGCATCTGAAAGCCTGTAGGAAAAGAATAAATAAAAAGCATTGCATAGAAGTGCCACACATTAATACTTCAAACACAAAATTCTACACTATAACAGGATCCTATTGAAACTTACCTTTTAGACAAAGTGCCTAAACAGATCTTAACTATAAATAATTGGGGGAGAAGGGAGTAAAACAACAATTTTGACAAAATAAAACCCCAAAGTATTAGGTGTCATAGAAAATGCACATGTCATTCTTCCATAAATAAAGTTGCTAAGCAGATTTACTGTGAAACAATTTACGCTGTGTTATGTAAATGGCAAAATTCTTAAGCCCGGTTGGTTGTAAAGAACAAACCTGTGAAAAGAACCCATTTTTACCATCAGTCACACCATACATTTAGCAGGTGTCTATTTTACCCACAAGCCTTGCAAATATGCAAATAAATACATAAATTGCCAAATGTTTCAGTTATTGTAATATAGTTTTTCTGCTCATTATTTTCTAAAAGAAATGAACAATTGCTGTATTAGACCTGGATGGATGTCCCTCTCCAATTTCTTTGTAATCAAACAGAAAGTTGGCAGTGAGCCAAAGCATTTACTCTTTAGAGAGCACAATGTTTTAGCTACTACTTAGCTACTCCTTCTGTAAAACACTCTTGTCAAGGACTCTATCATATCATGAAGTGTACTCATTATAGAGAATAAACTTCTCAGCTGGCCTTTTGCTTACCCACTGCACAAGCGACACTGAAAGGCAGGTCAGAGAAGCACAGATATTAATGGTTAAAACCCTGCTTTTGTTTGTGGGTATGAAAGCAGATAAGAAGTGTTAAATGAGCAGAGTGCTGCAAGTTACTCCTTGCACGGCATGTCTGTGAGTCACATTATAGCTTTCAATATCTATGATTAGCCATTACTGCTGAATATGTGCTTCTCTACGTTTTCCAATATTAGCTCTTCTTCCTTCATCAAAAGGAAAAATCTGAAAATTTTCCATCCCCCCCAAGTTTCAAATGGTTATAGCAGGAAGATCAATCTACCTTTCAGTTCATTTCTGCTTCGGGCCCTGTATTTATTTTCTGTGCACATCCACAGAACAGAAACATCAAATGTTCAAATGCCTCTGAAAAGGGTGACTGCAGTCATAACTCGACTGGTTTGAAGCCAAGGCAAGCATAAGAAATTATTCTTCCATACTTGGTTGGTCTATATGGTGGTGTCCAAAAAAAAAAAAAGACAGGTTGGAGGTAGGCAAAAGATGCACTACTGACACAATGAGAAATAAAATGCCAACAGTTAAATTGGTTGTGCTGTCATCACACAACTTTGATATCAACATTTGAATTCAAACCCAGCACATATTCTTCTACCTACCCAGACCATGCAAATGAAGACACCAGGCAGCACAGAGGCATGAGGTGATTCCCCATCAGCCTCTGACTGGGACACACCCACAGAGGCACTGGGTTTGCACCTGAAAATCAATGCACCTGCTCAGCACAGACAAATAGCATCCAAATAGTAAGAGAAATTTACTCTGGATTTGCTTTGAAGTTTTAAGACCGAAAAAGCTGGAGAAGATTTCTTTCCACTGGGTGTGTTTGTCTTCCATTCTCATGGCTGTCCTCTATCATTCTCTATTGTTGTTCAGCCTCTGTGATCAACCTTTGAATGAAGTTTCCCCTTGCAAAACTGCAGCAAATGATTATGCAAGGTACTGCTATGAATTCAGTCTTTCAATCAAGAAAGTTGCTAATGCTAGATCATTTATTTAAGACCGTTACTTTTTTTAAATTAAGCAGTTCTGAAAACTTTTATGGATGTTACTTTTCTAATATTTTTCATTTTTTTTCACTGATCACTAAGGATGATTGGCTGGTAGACTGTCTCAATCAGCCTGAGCAAGGATTTGCACTGTTCTGTATTTCCAAAAAAAGTGCAGTGAATATTCAGGCTCTATCCTCACTGGATACCCTAATTATTCTGTCTGATTGGATCTTGTCTTCCATTTTTAAGCTGCTCAAGAGCAGCAAAGGTGTCATTCAGTTCTAGACTGGTGTCAAGTAAAAGAAAAACTTCAACATGTATGAGAAAGAACAGTACCAACAGAAAGTGGGACATACAAATTAATAATGTCAATTCTTAATAAATAAATTTAATTATTTCTGACTTACGTTTGCACACATTTACTGTCTACATGAAAGTAAAGTTACTGTCTCATTTTTCCAACAATAATTCATTTGTGGTTTTGGAGGTGTTGTGGCAACTCAGCCCCACTCAGCTGATCATTCACTTCACCCTGGTAGGATGGGAGAGAAAATTGAAAGTGTAAAAGTGAGAAAACTTGGTAAAGCAAATGCCATGCATGCAAGCAAACTAACTCAAGAAATTCATTCCCCCATTCCCATGGGCAGGCAGGTGTCTAGCATGCCCAGGAAAGCAGGACTCCATCACCCATAACTGTGACCTGGGAAGACAAACATGAGCACTCTCAACATCAACATCGCTCCCTTCCTGCTTCTTGCCCCAGATCTATGTGCTGAGCACCAGCCCATTGGTATGGAATGTCCCTTGTGTCACCTGGGGTCAGCTGTGCCAGCTGTGTCCCCTCTCAACTCCTTGTACACTCTCAATCTCCTCTCTGGTGGGGTGGGGTGAAAAGCAGAAAAGGCCATGACTCTTTCTATGTTCTGCTCCATAATAATGAAAACATCCCTTGGTCATCAACACCATTGTCAGCTCAAATCCAAACCACAGCCCTATACCAGCTACTGTGACAAAAATTTACTCTACTTCAGCCCAAACCAGCACAGAAGCCAAAAGTCTCCATTATCAAATTCTAAACCACAACACAAACTAAAACTTACTGTGGTTATTGCAGAAGAGGCATGCACAAATGTTATAAAGGAAGAGCTCTGTGAAGCAGAAACCATTTCAGAAGAATCAATACAGATTAGAAACTGATTTACTCTCAAAATTTTGTCAAGCTGCTTGGGGTGCTGAATGGGTGGTATTACTTACATCTTTACATTTAAAATTTATCTAAGGATATTTTCAGTTAATATGGCATGCTTACTTAAACAGCGTGTTCACTTATTGTATTGCAAAGCATTTGTTGTGATTTCTCTATATTTAAATAAAATGCTGTTTTCATTCAGTGCTTGAGCCTACATAAATTTATAATGGAAACAAGGAGGAACTTTTTATTGATGTTAACACCATTAAGTAATTGCTAATAACAGAGACACTAACTTTCCTGTCTACCTTCAGGTTTCATCAGAATACTTTTTAGAAAAATAGGTTGAAATTATGCTATAGGTATTTAGCCTTCTAATTTCCTCAGTCATAAGTACAGGTGATACCTCATCAAAAACAAAAACATAAACCTAAACAAACAAAATCACATACATTTCTAGTGTGACTGCTTCCAATACATGCAAAGTTGTAAAAGGAGTCTGTCATTTATAAAAGGGAGTAGGCTTCACTTCTAATGCAAGAAGTAAACTTCGATTTCAGGGGAAATTTACCCTGAGACAACTGTATTAGTCAATACATAAAATAATGACAGTTCCTAGGGAGTAAGGGAATTAGAGATTAGTGATGTATCACAGGCTGCCAGAATTAGAAACACAGGGGCTAGGAGAAATTTTATTCTAAGCAATAAGTTCAACTAACCTGGAAATTCTCTTTCTCTCCCTCTGAAAAAAAAAAATGTTGACTGCAGCCATATGGAGCAGACTTAGCCGAATAAGGACACAAAAGAACTAGAGAAACCTCAGGAGTATTCATTGCAGGTCTCCATTAAAAAAAAAAAAAAAAAAAAAAGAGCAAAAATTAACTAATACTTTGTTTTCTTTTCACAGTAGTTTTAGAGAGATTATGTTTTTTTCCTGGTTTCCAAGCCTTTGGAATTCACTTTTCGATCATTCTTTTTCATGCAAGAGCTGAAATGTTTTTCTTCAAAATGTGAAAGCTGAGAGGGTCATCCATAATCTGATTCCAGAATCTGTAGATTTAAGGGTCACAGGAAGGATTCTACCTTTCCCCTCAGAAAACTACAAAACCCCAAATATTGAGGGGTCCCTAAGTCCCATGACATGGTTGCTCCAAACCCAGAGAGATGCAGGTGTCAAACAGTATAGCAGCTGTTGTACATTGAAATAACTTTCTGATATCCCAAGTGAATGAAAGGTACTGGGACACAAAAACTCCAACCATCAACCTCCAACATAAGCTGAACCTCAGTAATAAGGCTCTCTGACAATCTCAAATCACAGTTACATTTCAGTGCTTTTGTTCTTATTTTTTCCACAGTTCTAAAGATGTAAGCTCTTACCATTCTGCCAGAATAGACCTATGACTTAACATACTGTAAAGTTGTGCTTTGAATATATTTTTGGCACTCTTCCAATGCACTTCTTGCTCTGTTTCTTTAAATAAGAAGCACATTAATTACCAGGATGCACTTCAAGCAAACACACTATTTTGAGTACTGCTGCATTCTTGATAGAAGATTTCAGTCCACATTTCAGTTGCAATCTACAGAAATCCACCATAAATCTGAAATTCCAAAAAATCCAAAGTCTACCAAATCCAATTTCAAGTACATGGGATATGAAAACAAAGTATTTCCACTGTGAAAGCTATTATAAATTTCTGTCCTTTGTAGGTGAAATCAGCATCTGGACCACTGAATTTATTTTCCCCATTTGTCTCCTGTGAAAACCAGTTCTGTGTAGGTGTCCATAGCAGAGACTAATCTGTTCAGATTCAGTTGTTTGAGCCACTTTGCATCAGTTTAGGTAAATAGCAGTGTGCCTTCCATTTTTATTTTCTCAGACATTTTCTTTCTTCTTAGAGAAAGCTTAAGGAAAAAAAAAAGTGCTTTCTTCGTGAATCTTCGGCCTTACGTAGTGGCCTGTCCTCCCAGTGTCCTTCCCCAGGCCCCAAGTCATGCATCACTCATCTTGTCACATTGAACTCCAGATGCTCCTACCCTAGAGAATGCTCTGACTCTGGCAATTTTTCTTCATTCTCACTAACAATTTGGTAATGAAATATTGATTTTTAGTTAGATTCATATTGATGCTATTAGGTTTGCATTGATAAATCATGCTGGCCTCCTGTCTGAGAGGCTAGAAAGTGCTACACTGAACCCTGGAGATTACAATCAACTCATTGATGTGTTAATTTGATGGATTTTTTCGTTCTCTTAGAAGAAGTAGGAGGGGTAGAGGAAGATTTTTCAGTACTGCTGTTGTAAAGTTTTCACAGCGAAATCAGGGACAGTAATTGTGGGTTTTTCTACGTGCATTTGCTTTAAAAGTATCTTTCTCCCTGTTTGTCCAGAACATAAAAAGAAAGGAGGGGGAGAAGGACTCTGGGGTTGAGAGGATATGACACACCTTGTAAACAGAGCTCCAGACTCCCACACGGAGTGAAAAAATAGGAACAGTTAAATCCCAATTAAACCCTTCAGAGGTCATAGTCAAAAAACATTTCCTTCTGCTAAACAGGTCTTCATGTAGAGCTAAATCCCAGGTGAAGTGAAAACACCGTGGACATGGGAAGCCCCTCTGCTGGCCCTGTTCTACCACGGGCTGCAGCAGTGGGATGGCTCCCCCTCCCCTCTCCAGAGAAGTGCCACTTAGCAAACGTCCACATGCATCTGCAGCCTATTTAAAACAGCCCCTAGCTTTGATTTATGGTACTGTGCAAATGTAATGCCTGTCATTAAGGGACAATACGTGCCAAACCAAAGGATTACATTGTGATTTCCTTCAAAGGCACAGGGTTTCAAGGGGGTGCAGCAGCCACTACAGCACAGGAGGAAAGGCTTTTAGGGAACACTTAAGTCAAATTTAGCTGTATCATTATTTTGTAAAACAAAACCATTTCACATTTAGTGATTCTTTACTTATTTTCCCCAAAATATTATTATCTCCCTTTCACCTGTGTCTCCCACCATGACCCACAGTAACAAGGGACAGCAGAAAAGCCTGTTCAACAAGGATTCCTGTAAGCTTCATTAATGAAACCATCTCCCACAAAGAAATAACTTCTCAAGTCCTTAAGCCAGATGCATTTTACTTTATTATATTTTGTTTTTTAGCATTTCTGCCCCATGTTTTCCTAAGACCAGCCATCAGCATGTCAGGTCAATGACATCTTAACCAAGTTTGAACCTTGTACAACCTATGGTTGACCAAGAGAGTTACCAAAAGAGCCTCAATGAAAGACACTGCAGCTACCTTTGATTAATAATTATTGTATGGGGCTGGAGGGAGCAGAGGGTGTGTGAAAGAAACTCCATTATCAACTCTTCCTGCCCTTCCAAGAGGCTTCTCTCCTCCATTCAAGGTTGAACTACTAAAAATAATAATGTCACTTCACATAGGACAGTTTATTATTACCTTAGCAGCTCTGTTTTGGTGCCAGTTGAAAGAAAGAAGGGTAATTTTAACTAAAAGAAGAAATAAAGCTTCTTATGCCATATGGAAATGGGAATCTTTTTGCTGGAACTTGCTTAAACAAACCACTTATGTACAAGGATATTTTCTAATTAGCTTCATTTCAAGGCTCTCTCCCCACCTCCCGCTCCTTCTTTGCCCTCCCAGATGAAAGCATACAAAGAGTCCTGTCCTAAAGAAATATGTCCTAGTACATAAGGAGGCAATCATCTGTACCTTCAAAAGATGATGTCAGTGATGAAACTGTTCGTTAAATTCTGTTGTACTATTGACATCTTAATGCCACAAACCCAGCTGGTACGAGATCAGTAACGTAAACAGTCGAGTTCAAATTAATCTCTTTGAACCTCACTGCTGAGCTGAAACCTCTGTTTGACAGTCTAAACTGCCAACTTCATCTTCTTCTCCCAGTTATACAGTAGGCTAAACATGAAAAAAAGAGC